>NC_053024.1:70352327-70652327 GCF_003073215.2 Triticum urartu | reverse complement strand
ATATGAAACACACGAAGTAAAGTATATCTTCAATCAATGAAGACATACATTCTAAGTGTGAATACATTAATGTGGAATTTGACTTCGGAGCGCCACGATAATTGTGCGCCGTGTCTGGGTCTAATACTTCCTATACGGTGGGTAACGCCACCACCAAACGTTCTATTTTGAAGTGTTTCACTCATGGCGTTACCTTGCAATGTCTTCACATTTGGTTTGGCTTCAATCTCAACATGTCTTCATGATTATCTTCACTATGTTGATTATATAGATATATATATACTAGTGTTCTGTACTCTACAGCATTCACTTATAGCTATGTCTTCTTGTTTGAATCTTTTGAACTAAGTGAATGTGATCGGACCCTAACCTCTCTATGATCTCTATCTCAAAATTCTATCTTTCCAAGTCATATGCATTCTATTGAAACTGTCGAATGTATTCTCTGCATCCTTGTCAGCAGAAGACACAGAGACAACATTTAAGTCCGTTTTCAATGCTCATTTATCCACATGAAATCCGGAGAAGTAGGAACGACCACCCGAAAATCCAGGCGTGCGTGGGACGTGGAACTGCCCCCAAAATACCGCATGATGGCCACGTTCCTCAGATGCGAATCGCCAGGGGCACCTGTGTAATAGCACAGTGCCGCCCCTGCGCCTATAAATTCACACTTACCGCGGTCATTATCTCCTTCTTCCACCCTCGCACGAACCCTAGCACCACCGCTAGCTCTCGACGACGCCGGCGACGAAGCGCTTCGCTGCCGCAACCTCTCCGACGCCGTCTTCACGCCGATCGCGGACATCGTCCTCTCCGCCGTCGCCGTAGGTGTCTTCCGTCGCCAAGTTAGGGCACGGAGGATTGAACTGCTCGGCATCATCTCCCACTCCGTCTAGCAGTTCCAAGTGTGGTAAATAAAACTTCTTTTTACAGCCCCTTTTGATCTCATAGTTCTGTCACTTTCTACCATAAGAAGTTTCTCTTCACACTAGTTAGATCTCTCAATCTGCATCTCGTAACATGCCTAGTATATTCACTTGTGCTTCATGAAGTAGTTAGATTCCTCACTTGTACTGATCTGTGGGTTCGTACAAATCTGGAACCAACTTCTTATCTATGAGTGAATGTCTTCGCACGATGAGGTCAATGTCTTCTAAACTGAATAATCTTCAAAACCTTCTGAGAATGAATATGACCTCTTCTCCTTCCCTCGCACCTTAATGCTGTCACAAGTACATGTCCGTGGGAGAATCCTTTGGTTCTCATAGTCTGCATTCATTTGCTGAATTCTTACAGCATCACTTAAATTCTCCTGAAGCCAGTTCCTGTTGGTCCAGCAAGAAAAAGCCTTTGAAGCCTTTGAACGTCTTGAAGCCTTTCAAGTTAAAATTTATGGCTTCAGAAATAGCAGCAAGGAAGGGGGCAGACAGCGATATGAAGGAACATCCAAAGATCTGCCTGATGAACTGGCAGAAATGTATAAAACAGATCCTGAAGAGAATTATGGTCAGCGCAAGACCCGAATCCTATGGATTCGACGCTATTGGGCAGAACAATGGTTCAAGTACCACTTCACAACCCAAGAGTATGCTGAGAAGAGTGCCATCAAAAGACCTTGGGGAGACATCTTATTCAAGAACCTTGTACCCAGGTCCAGAGATGAAGCTATTGCCCAAAGCTTCTATCCATGGATGGTTCGTGGGCCACAGCCTGATGATGCACATCCGTCGTCACTACTCTGGTGTCGTGACGACAATCTGTTCAAGCGCAACTTCCAGTTTGCCCAACAATCAGCGAAGCAGAACAAGAAGAAGTTGGGGTTAGACTTCAACCCTGGTCCCTCCGCACCAAGGGCAGATGGCACACGCGACGTAGAACCCAATATGATCGGTCCGTATGCCAACCTTGAGGGCCTCATCACCCGCATCTTAGTCCAAGGGACTGCCGTGAATGACCCTCCAGCTGACTCTGAGTCTGATGAAGCTCCTGCTGTACCAAAGCCAAAGCAGTTGAAGAAACCAAAAGCTTCAAAGGCGGCCCCTTAACCAAAAATCTCGAGGGCGAAGCCATTGGCAACTGCACCTCCTCAAGACAATGTGCAGTCTGAAGACGTATCCCGCGTCTCCAAGCCCCAGAAGGCCAAGATGCCTCAGCCACACACCGGCAAAGAGCTCACAACTGCTGACATTCTGCGCAGCGAAGCCATTGATCTGTCAAGTGATGAAGATCTTGGAGATGACGCTCTCGAGCAGCTCATCAAGAGCAAAGAAGAAGCTGAAATCTTCAACAATTTGCCTCTCTTTGATGTCGCCATCATCCACAACTTCATCGACGAATGGTTTGCCACACCTAACATCAGCTTCGAAGATCTGCAGCTGCTCGTTGGCCTCAGCATCGCCTTCCAAGGCGCTATTGCTTTAGAACTTGCAATTGCCCAGCGCATTGTTGAACTGAAGCAGAAAATTGATCATGAAAAGGCTCAGTTCAAGAAGCATATGGCCAAGCTTAGCGTACAAGAAGTGAAGAGCTTCAAGGTCATGATGCACGAACTAAAGGAAAACTTTCTGAAGAAGCGTGCAGAAGCTCAAGGTTCGCGGGAGCGAATGAAGTCTCTGGCAGACAGATGTGTGCAGGCCACCGGGAGTAGGACTGCCCCCTTTTCCTAGTTGGATTAGGACTTGGGAGGGGGGAAGAAGGAAAGAGGGGGGCCGGCCCCCCTTGCCCTAAACCAATTCGGTTTGGGCCTTGGGGGGGGAGCGCGCCCCACACTTCCTTAGCTTCTCTCCTTTTCCACTAAGGCCCATGTAGGCCCATTAAGCCCCCGGGGGGTTCCGGTAACCTCCCGGTACTCCGGTAAAATCCTGATTTCACCCGGAACACTTCCGATATCCAAACATAGGCTTCCAGTATATCAATCTTCATGTCTCGACCATTTCGAGACTCCTTGTTATGTCCCTGATCACATCCGGGACTCCGAACAACCTTTGGTACATCAAAACATAAAACTCATAATATAACTGTCATCGTAGCGTTAAGCGTGCGGACCCTACGGGTTCGAGAACTATGTAGACATGACCGAGACACGTCTTTGGTCAATAACCAATAGCGAAACTTGGATGCTCATATTGGCTCCCACATATTCTGCGAAGATCTTTATCGGTCAGACCGCATAACAACATACGTTGTTCCCTTTGTCATTGGTATGTTACTTGCCCGAGATTCGATCGTCGGTATCTCAATACCTAGTTCAATATCGTTACTGGCAAGTCTCTTTACTCGTTCCGTAATACATCATCCCGCAACTAACTCATTAGTTCAATGCTTGCAAGGCTTAAGTGATGTGCATTACCGAGAGGGCCCAGAGATACCTCTTCGACAATCGGAGTGACAAATCCTAATCTCGAAATACGCCAACCCAACAAGTACCTTTGGAGACACCTGTAGAGCACCTTTATAATCACCCAGTTACGTTGTGACATTTGGTAGCACACAAAGTGTTCCTCCGGTAAACGGGAGTTGCATAATCTCGTAGTCATAGGAACATGTACAAGTCATGAAGAAAGCAATAGCAACAAACTAAACGATCAAGTGCTAGGCTATCGGAATGGGTCAAGTCAATCACAGCATTCTCCTAATGATGTGATCCCATTAATCAAATGACAACTCATGTCTATGGTTAGGAAACATAACCATCTTTGATCAACGAACTAGTCAAGTAGAGGCATACTAGTGACACTCTGTTTGTCTATGTATTCACACACGTGTATTATGTTTCCGGTTAATACAATTCTAGCATGAATAATAAACATTTATCATGATATAAGGAAATAAATAATAACTTTATTATTGCCTCTAGGGCATATTTCCTTCAGTCTCCCACTTGCACTAGAGTCAATAATCTAGTTCACATCGCCATGTGATTTAACATCAATAGTTCACATTACCATGTGATTAACACCCATAGTTCACATCGTCATGTGACCAACACCCAAAGGGTTTACTAGAGTCAATAATCTAGTTCGCATCGCTATGTGATTAATACCCAAAGAGTACTAAGGTGTGATCATGTTTTTCTTGTGAGGGGAGTTTAGTCAACGGGTCTGCTACATTCAGATCCGTATGTATTTTGCAAATTTCTATGTCAGCAATGCTCTGCACGGAGCTACTCTTGCTAATTGCTCCCACTTTCAATATGTATCCAGATTGAGACTTTGAGTCATCTGGATTAGTGTCAAAACTTGCATCGACGTAACCCTTTACGACGAACCTTTTTGTCACCTCCATAATCGAGAAACATAACCTTATTCCACTAAGGATAATTTTGACCGTTGTCCAGTGATCTACTCCTAGATCACTATTGTACTCCCTTGCCAAACTCAGGGCAGGGTATACAATAGGTCTGGTACACAGCATGGCATACTTTGTAGAACCTATGGCTGAGGCATAGGGAATGACTTCCATTCTCTCTCTATCTTCTGCCGTGGTCAGGTTTTGAGTCTTACTCAACTTCACACATTGTAACACAGGCAAGAACCCTTTCTTTGCTTGATCCATTTTGAACTTCTTCAAAACTTTGTCAAGGTATGTGCTTTGTGAAAGTTCAATTAAGCGTCTTGATCTATCTCTATAGATCTTGATGCCCAATATATAAGCAGCTTCACCGAGGTTTTTCATTGAAAAACTCTTATTCAAGTATCCCTTTATGCTATCCAGAAATTCTATATCATTTCCAATCAACAATATTTCATCCACATATAATATTAGAAATGCTACAGAGCTCCCACTCACTTCCTTGTAAATACAGGATTCTCCAAAAGTCTGTATAAAACCAAATGCTTTGATCACACTATCAAAGCGTTTATTCCAACTCCGAGAGGCTTGCACCAGTCCATAAATGGATCGCTAGAGCTTGCACATTTTGTTAGCTCCCTTTGGATCGACAAAACCTTCCGGTTGCATCATATACAACTCTTCTTCTAGAAATCCATTCAAGAATGCAGTTTTGACATCCATCTGCCATATTTCATAATCATAAAATGCGGCAATTGCTAACATGATTCGGAGAGACTTAAGCATCGCTACGGGTGAGAAGGTCTCATCGTAGTCAATCCCTTGAACTTGTCAAAAACCTTTCACAACAAGTTGAGCTTTGTAGATAGTAACATTACCGTCAGCGTAAGTCTTCTTCTTGAAGATCCATTTATTCTCAATTTCTTGCCGATCAACGGGCAAGTCAACCAAAGTCCACACTTTGTTCTCATACATGGATCCCATCTCAGATTTCATGGCCTCAAGCCATTTAGCGGAAGGGCTCACCATCAATTCTTCATAGTTCGTAGGTTCATCATGATCTAGTAGCATGACTTCCAGAACAGGATTACTGTACCACTCTGTTGCGGATCTTACTCCGGTTGACCTACGAGGTTCAGTAACAACTTGATCTAAAGTTTCATGATCATCATCATTAACTTCCTCACTAATTGGTGTAGGTGTCGCAGAAACCGTTTTCTGTGATGAACTACTTTCCAATAGGGGAGCAGGTACAGTTACCTCTTCAAGTTCTACTTTCCTCCCACTCACTTCTTTCGAGAGAAACTCCTTCTCTAGAAAAACTCCGAATTTAGCAACAAAAGTCTTGCCTTCGGATCTGTGATAGAAGGTATACCCAACAGTCTCCTTTGGGTATCCTATGAAGACACATTTCTCCGATTTGGGTTCGAGCTTATCAGGTTGAAGCTTTTTAACATAAGCATCGCAGCCCCAAACTTTTAGAAATGACAACTTTGGTTTCTTGCCAAACCATAGTTCATACGGTGTTGTCTCAACGGATTTAGATGGTGCCCTATTTAATGTGAATGTAGCTGTCTCTAATGCATAACCCCAAAACGATAGTGGTAAATCGGTAAGAGACATCATAGATCACACCATATCTAATAAAGTACGGTTATGATGTTCAGACACACCATTACACTGTGGTGTTCCAGGTGGCGTGTGTAGTGAAACTATTTCACATTGTTTTAACTGAAGGCCAAACTCGTAACTCAAATATTTTACTTCTGCGATCATATCGTAGAAATTTTTATTTTTGTTACGATGATTCTCCACTTTACTTTGAAATTCTTTGAACTTTTCAAATGTTTCAGACTTGTGTTTCATTAAGTAGATATACCCATATCTGCTCAAATCATCTGTGAAGGTCAGAAAATGACGATACTTGCCGTGAGCCTTAACACTCATTGGACCGCATACATCAGTATGTATTATTTCCAGTAAGTCAGTTGCTCGCTCCATTGTTCCGGAGAACGGAGTCTTAGTCATCTTACCCACGAGGCATGGTTCGCAAGCATCAAGTGATTCATAATCAAGTGATTCCAAAAGTCCATCAGCATGGAGTTTCTTCATGCGTTTTACACCAATATGACGTAAACGGCAGTGCCACAAATAAGTTGCACTATCATTATTAACTTTGCATCTTTTGGTTTCAATATTATGAATATGTGTATCACTACGATCGAGATCCAACGAACCATTTTCGTTGGGTGTGTAACCATATAAGGTTTTATTCATGTAAATAGAACAACAATTTATTCTCTTACTTAAATGAATAATCGTATTGCAATAAACATGATCAAATAATATTCATGCTTAACGCAAACACCAAATAACACTTATTTAGGTTCAACACTAACCCCGAAAGTATAGGGAGTGTGCGATGATGATCATATCAATCTTGGAACCACTTCCAACACACATCGTCACTTCACCCTTAACTAGTCTCTGTTCATTCTGCAACTCCCGTTTCGAGTTATTACTCTTAGCAACTGAACCAGTATCAAATACCGAGGGGTTGCTACGAACACTAGTAAAATACACATCAATAATCTGTATATCGAATATACCTTTGTTCACTTTGCCATCCTTCTTATCCGCCAAATACTTGGGGTAGTTCCGCTTCCAGTGACCAGTCCCTTTGCAGTAGAAGCACTTAGTCTCATGCTTAGGACTAGACTTGGGCTTCTTCACTTGAGCAAAAACTTGCTTGCCGTTCTTCTTGAAGTTCCCCTTCTTCCCTTTGCCCTTTTCTTGAAACTAGTGGTCTTGTCTACTATCAACACTTGATATTTTTATTGATTTCTACCTTCGTCGATTTCAGCATTACGAAGAGCTTTGGAATCATTTCTGTTATCCCTTGCATATCATAGTTCATCATGAAGTTTTACTAACTTGGTGATGGTGACTAGAGAATTCTGTCAATCACTATCTTATCTAGAAGATTAACTCCCACTTGATTCAAGCGATTGTAGTACCCAGACAATGTGAGCACATGCTCACTGCTTGAGCTATTCTCCTCCATCTTTTTAGCTATAGAACTTGTTGGAGACTTCATATCTCTCAACTCGGGTATTTGCTTGAAATATTAACTTCAACTCCTGGAACATCTCATATGGTCCATGACATTCAAAACGTCTTTGAAGTCCCGATTCTAAGCCGTTAAGCATGGTGCACTAAACTATCAAGTAGTCATCATATTGAGCTAGCCGAACGTTCATAACGTCTGCATCTACTCCTACAATAGGTCTGTCACCTAGCGGTGCATCAAAGACATAATTCTTATGTGCAGCAATGAGGATAAACCTCATATCACGGATCCAATCCGCATCCTTGCTACTAACATCTTTCAACTTAGTTTTCTCTAGGAACATATCAAAAATAAAACAGGGGAGCTAAACGCGAGCTTTTGATCTACAACATAGATATGCTAATACTACCAGGACTAAGTTCACGATAAATTTAAGTTCAATTAGTCATATTACTTAAGAACTCCCACTTAGATAGACATCCCTCTAATCCTCTAAGTGATCACGTGATCCATATCAACTAAACCATGTCCGATCATCACGTGAGATGGAGTAGTTTCAATGGTGAACATCACTATGTTGATCATATCTACTATATGATTCACACTCGACCTTTCGGTCTCCGTGTTCCGAGGCCATATCTGTTATATGCTAGGCTCGTCAAGTTTAACCTGAGTATTCCGTGTGTGCAACTGTTTTGCACCCGTTGTATTTGAACATAGAGCCTATCACACCCGATCATCACGTGGTGTCTTAGCACGAAGAACTTTCACAACGGTGCATACTCAGGGACAACACTTATACTTTGATAATTTAGTGAGGGATAATCTTATAATGCTACCGTCAAACAAAGCAGGATAATATGCATAAAAGATAAACATCACATGCAATCAATATAAGTGATATGATATGGCCATCATCATCTTGTGCTTGTGATCTCCATCTCCGAAGCATTGTCATGATCACCATCATCACCGGCGCGACACCTTGATCTCCTTCGTAGCATCGTTGTCATCTCGCCAATCTTATGCTCCCACGACTATCGCTACCGCTTAGTGATAAAGTAAAGCATTACAGGGCGATTGCATTGCATACAATAAAGCAACAACAATATGGCTCCTGCCAGTTGCCGATAACTTTGGTTACAAAACATGATCATCTCATACAATAAAATTTAGCATCATGTCTTGACCATATCACATCACAACATGCCCTGCAAAAACAAGTTAGACGTCCTCCACTTTGTTGTTGCAAGTTTTACGTGGCTGCTACGGGCTTAGGAAGAACCGTTCTTACCTACGCATCAAAACCACAACGATAGTTTGTCAAGTTGGTGCTGTTTTAACCTTCGCAAGGACCGGGCGTAGCCACACTTGGTTCAACTAAAGTTGGAGAAACTGACACCCGCCAGCCAACTGTGTGCAAAGCACGTCGGTAGAACCAGTCTCGCGTAAGCGTACGCGTAATGTCGGTCCGGGCCGCTTCATCCAACAATACCGCCGAACCTAAGTATGACATGCTGGTAAGTAGTATGACTTATATCGCCCACAACACACTTGTGTTCTATTCGTGCATATAACATCAACGCATAAAACCTGGCTCGGATGCCACTGTTGGGGAACGTAGTAATTTCAAAATTTTCCTACGCACACGCCAGATCATGGTGATGCATAGCAACGAGAGGGGAGAGTGTTGTCCACGTACCCTCGTAGACCGAAAATGGAAGCGTTAGCACAACGCGGTTGATGTAGTCGTACGTCTTCATGATCCGACCGATCAAGTACCGAACGTACGACACCTCCGAGTTCAGCACACATTCAGCCCAATGACATCCCTCGAACTCCGATCCAGCCGAGTGTTGAGGGAGAGTTTCGTCGGCACGATGGCGTGGTGACGATGTTGATGTTCTACAGACACAGGGCTTTGCCTAAGCACCGCTAAAGTATTATCGAGGTGGACTATGGTGGAGGGGGGCACCGCACACGGCTAAGAGACGATCAACTTGATCAACTTGTGTGTCTTGAGGTGCCCCTGCCCCTGTATATAAAGGAGCAAGGGGGGTGCGGCCGGCCAAGGGGAGAGGCGCGCCGGAGGAGTCCTACTCCCACCAGGAGTAGGACTCCCCCCTTTTCCTAGTTGGATTAGGACTTGGGAGGGGGAAGAAGGAAAGAGGGGGGCCGGCCCCCCTTGCCCTAAACCAATTCGGTTTGGGCCTTGGGGGGGAGCGTGCCCCACACTTCCTTAGCTTCTCTCCTTTTCCACTAAGGCCCATGTAGGCCCATTAAGCCCCCGGGGGGTTCCGGTAACCTCCCGGTACTCCGGTAAAATCCCAATTTCACCCGGAACACTTCCAATATCCAAACATAGGCTTCCAATATATCAATCTTCATGTCTCGACCATTTTGAGACTCCTCGTTATGTCCGTGATCACATCCTTGACTCCGAACAACCTTCGGTACATCAAAACATAAAACTCATAATATAACTGTCATCGTAGCGTTAAGTGTGCAGACCCTACGGGTTCGAGAACTATGTAGACATGACCGAGACACGTCTCCGGTCAATAACCAATAGCGGAACCTGGATGCTCATATTGGCTCCCACATATTCTACGAAGATCTTTATCGGTCAGACCGCATCACAACATACGTTGTTCCCTTTGTCATCGGTATGTTACTTGCCCGAGATTCGATCGTCGGTATCTCAATACCTAGTTCAATCTCGTTACCGGCAAGTCTCTTTACTCGTTCTGTACTACATCATCCCGCAACTAACTCATTAGTTACAATGCTTGCAAGGCTTAAATGATGTGCATTATCGAGAGGGCCCAGAGATACCTCTCTGACAATCGGAGTGACAAATCCTAATCTCGAAATACGCCAACCCAAAAAGTACCTTCGGAGACACCTGTAGAGCACCTTTATAATGGAAATTAGCATCTTGTAAGGTACTGAAGTGCATCTTTTGTCTGGATTTTGCTATCCAAAGTTGGTAGAAACAAGTATTTCATTCAAAGATTTTTGCAATTCCCCTTGTTCCGATTATCCCTAGAGCCCAGCCAATGTTATTGATCTGAAATATTTCCATGGTAGTGAGCAAAGATTTGTGCCACTAACTTGTGACAAGCATCCAAGATTACATTTTGGTTTGAATGCTAGCACCCGTTTTGGTAAAATTCACATTGATGTGCTTAAGTCGCCAAAAGAATGGGAAAAAGAAAGGGCATTAAGAAACTAGTTAACTCTACTAATAGTGAGCGGCCCTGCACTCCTCATAGGTCCAGACCATCTAAACCTACTGGTAGTGAAAGGCAGGCGAGTGGTGCAGAGGATGTAGAAAATGATACACAGCCTGACGAGGCAGTGCCTCAACATGAAGATGAGGATGAGAGGATGTACCCTGATTGGTTGATAAATTTAGCCAACGGACAGTGCAGGACGAATACTCGGAGGAGCCCACCCGCCCTGCTAGATTTGATGACACTTGTAAGGAAGATAAAGAGGGGAATGTTGACATGTTGGTTCCAGACGAATATGATGGTGAGGACATGCCAACACTTGAGTGGGAAAGGGACAATCCTTAGGTTACTCCAGGAACAATATTAGAAGCGTTGGTGGACTATCGAAATGCCCTGAGTACATACTAGATTCTCACTCAAAATGATTTTGTGATTGAGAAGAGTGATCCTGAAAGGTTGATGGTTCACTGGCCATATGAGAGGTGGAGGTGGAGGTTGCATTCCTCCCTATGCATAGAAGCCACTATTGCAGGAATGCCTAGAAGTGGAGGGTGGAAAAAGCCTAGTAGTGACGGGCAAGGCTCTCCGGGGTGCCCACCACTGACCTCCCGTAACTGCTAAAATGGCATTAGTGGCAAGCGGGTTTCCACCACTAGCAACTAGTTAACCAGTGGCAGGCAAAAAATATCGCCCGTCACTGATATAGTTGTCATGTCACAAACAAACTTTTGTTCCCATGAATTTACCGTGCTTGAATTTGTACACATGATTTATAAAGAGTAAACTAACAAAAGTACATAATTCATAGCATTGACTGAAGAAGGCTTAATCTATTGTAGGACCAAACAACAAAGCTTCATAGTTGTTCCACTTAAGAGACTAACATCAATGTACCACATCCATCTTACCAAACTCACTAACGCGTCATGAGCTTACATACTGTTCATATCTACCACTTATTTCTAAATTAGGTCAATGACAACCATCATCTTCCACTTGTTGTGGCGGCTCTTCCTTAGCATGATTGCCACTGGTTTCTCAATAATTATTCTCTTTCCCATCACAAACTCCGCCCCACCAGACGACCTCTGATAACCCACAAGTACAGGGGATCGTTTGCAGCCTTTTTTGATAAATAAGAGTGTCGAACCCAACGAGGAGCTAAAGGGAGAACAAATATTCCCTCAAGTTCTATCGACCACCGATACAACTCTACACACACTTGACGTTTGCTTTACCTAAAACAAGTATGAAACTATTTTGCAAGAATAAAACTGCGAGTATTTGCGAGGATAAAACTATGAATAGAATGCAAGGTAATAAAAGTAGATAACTTTTGTCAACAGAAAGTCATTTGTCCCTAGGTGATCGATAACTAAACCGGTGATCATTGTTGCAATTTTATATGATGGAGAGGCATGAGCTAACATACTTTCTCTACTTAGATCATATGTACTTATGATTGGAACTCTATCAAGCATCCACAAATACTAAAGATCATTAAGGTCGTAAAATCCAACCATAGCATTAAGTATCAAGTACTATTTATCCCATACACAATGACCCCCAAACTCCGGTATGTGCTTTTGTAACTCACGCCACCCACCATAAGAGAACCATGAACGTATTGCAACAACCTACAGTGGGGATCCCTCAGTTTGGGCGACACTGAGGGCACCGTAGGATAGCACCAAAATAAAATATACAACTCAAACCGATCATGATCATCTATCAACCCATAGGACAAAACGGATCTACTCAAACATCATACGATAGCCATAGATCATTGGGAAATAATATATAGCATTGAGCGCCATGTTTAAGTAGAGATCACAGTGAGGAGAAGAGGTGTTACACCGCTGCATAGAGGGGGAGAGAGTTGGTGTTGACAGCGGCGAAGTTGTTGGTGTAGATCACTGTCACAATGATTGCCCCGACGGCATTCTGGCGCCACTAGGAGAGAGGGGGAGAGAGCCACCCTCCTTCTTCTTCTTCCTTGGCCTCCCCCCTAGATGGGAGGAGAGTTCCCCCTCTGGTCCATGGCCTTCATGGAGGCGAAGGCGCAGGAGCCCCTCCGAGATTGGATCTCCTTTGCATAAATTATCTTTCTTGCGCTCGAAGAAGGGCTCCAACTGACTTACGAGGAGGGCACAAGACACCTGGGCGCACCTGGGGCCTGGGCATGCCCTGGTGTATCTTGGGGGGCTGTGGGCCCCTGTTTGCGTTCATTCCACCTCCCAAAAATCACAGATATTCCAAAATAATTCTCCGTAAATTTTTATCGCGTTTGGACTTCGTTTGATATGAATATTTTGCGAAACAAAAAACATGCAAAAAACAGGAACTGGCACTGGACACTGGATCAATAGGTTAGTCCAATAAATCATATAAAATGTTGCCAAAAGTATGTGAAAGTTGTATAATATTGGCATGAAACAATCAAAATTATAGATACGACGGAGAATTATCAGCATCCCCAAGCTTAATTCCTGCTCATCCTCGAGTAGGTAAATGATAAAAAAAGATAATTTTTGATGTGGAATGCTACCTAGCATAATCTTGATCATATATCTAATCATGGCATGAATATTAAGACACGAACGATTCAAAGAAATTGTCTATAATTTGACATAAAGACATCAATACTCAGGCATCTCAAAAACAATTGTCTCTTTCAAAATATCAACGCTAAAGAAAGCTATCCCTACAAAATCATATACTCTTGTCATGCTCTGTCTTCTTAACACAAAGTATTTATCATGCACAACCCCGATGACAAGCCAAGAAATTGGTTCATACTTTTTAACAAGCTTTAGCTTTTTCATCCCCCACGCAATACATGAGCGCGAGCCATGGATATAGCACTACGGGTGGAATAGAGTATGATGATAGGGGTAAATATAGGGAAGACAAAGAAGGAAGAAAGTCTCACATCGACGTGGCTGACCAACGGGCTATGGAGATGCCCATCAATTGATATGAATGCGAGGAATAGGGATTGCCATGCAACAAATGCACTACGAGCTATAAGTGTATTAAAGCTCGTCATGAAAACTAAGTGGGTGTGCATATAATCCTATAATGAAAAATTCCCACTAGTATATGAAAGTGACAACATAGGAGACTCTCTATATGAAAAACATGGTGCTACTTTGAAGCACAAGTGTGGTATTTGCATGCCCCTTCTCTCTTTTCTCTCATTTTTTTCCTTTTTTCTCCATTTGTTATTTTCTTGGGCTCTTTTTGGCCTCACTTTTTCATCTTTTCCTTTTTTATATTTGTCTGGGGCCTCATCACGACTTCTAGGGAAATCATAGTCTCCCATGATCCTTTCCTCACTAGGACATTCTCTAATAGTGAATAATGATGATCATCACACTTCTATTTACTTACAACTCAAAAGAAATAAAAATTACCACTCGATACCTTGAACAAAGTATGACTTTATATGAATGTCTCTGGCAGTGTACCAGGATGTGCAATGATCTAGCGTAGCAGAGATATCAAAAAATGGACAAGCCATGGAAATATCATGCTAGCTATCTTACGATCATGCAAAGCAATATGACAATGAATGCTCAAGTCATCAAAATGGAAGCGGTGGAAGTTGCATGACGATATATCTCGGAATGGCTAGGGAAAGGCCATAATAGATAGGTATGGTGGCTGCTTTGAGGTAGATATAATAAGGCTTATGTGTGATAGACCATATCATATCACGGGGTTTGGATGCACCGCCGAAGTTTGCACCGACTCTCGAGGTGAGAAAAGGCAATGCACGATATTGTAGAGGCTAGCAAATTGCGGAAAGGTAAGAGTGTGTATAATCCATGGACTCACATTAGTCATAAATAACTCATATACTTATTGCAAAAGTTTTTTAGCCCTCGAAGCAAAGTACTACTATGCATGCCCGTAAGGGGATAGATTGGTAGGAAAGGACCATCGCTTGTCCCCGGCCGCCACTCATATGGATGACAATCAATAATAAATCATGCTCCAACTTCATAGCATAATGAGAGACTATACGTGCATGCTTCGGGAATCACAAACCTTAACACCAATATTCTTACTAACCACAACCGTTTACTAGTACCTCCCACATATTCGATCTCTATATCGCAAAACTATTGCAAGGAATCAAACATATCATATTCAGTGATCCACAATTTTATGTAGGATTTTATGACTAACCATGCAAATGACCAACTCCTGTTGACTCTCTAAATAGATATAAGTGAGGCATGAGAGTTTAATTATTTCCAAAAGACCATGCTCTAATAAATATAAGTAAAGAAAAAGAGCATCCCACAAACAATAGTTTTCTATGTGAAGAGAAACATGCAATCCAAACTTCAAATGATATAAGTGAAGCACATGAAGCATTCTATAAAGCCACACTCAAAAGATATAAGTGAAGTGCAATAAGAATTCTATAAATCAACCATGGACTATCACATACCAGCATGGTGCATAAAATAAAAATGAAAACTAAACACAAAAGACACTCCAAGATTTACACATATCACATGAACGAACCGAAAACGAAAACATACCAATACTTGTTGAAGAAAGATGGGATGCCTTCCGGTGTATCCCCAAGCTTAGACGCTTGAGTCTCCTTGGATATTTACTTGGGGTTCCTTGGGCATCCCCAAGCTTGAACTCTTCATCTACTCCTTCTCCTCATATCGAGACCTCCTTGATCTTTGAACACTTCATCCACACAAAACTTAACAGAAAACTGGTGAGATCCGTTAGTATAATAAAGCAAATCACTACTTTAAGTACTATTACAAACCAATCCATATTTTGTTTTTGCACTGTAAATATTGTATTATAACATTTCCATGGCTTATACCACCGACAGAATCGATAGTTTCATCAAAACAAGCAAAACAATGGATTAAAAACAGAATCTGTCGAAAACAAGACAAAGTGTAGCAATATGAACTTTGACCATATTTCTGGTACTCCAAACATTCTGAGAAATTAGTAAAAAAATTGTATAGCAATACTTTTAGAAACTTTTGACGTTCCAGTAAAAAATATAAAATCACGAACTATAACCAAAGTTTCTGTTTTTGCACCGCACATACCAACAAGCAATCTAATCATCCTAAAGGCAAATATTGGTACATTATTTTTATGATACAATGGATTTGTAAAAGGGGGTAATTATTATTGTTGAAAAGTTTCTATAATCAAGATTTGCGAAGTTTCCATGGGCATGAACAAAGTTCAAGGATATCCCCCACTTCCACGGTGCTCGTCTTTCTCACTTTCACTTATCTTTTTGTGAAATTTTAAATTCCCCTCTATATTTTTTTTATTTTTAAACTTTATAAAAGAACTCAACAGAATAAAATGACTTCTTAAAACTTCCGGGTTGTCTCCCTGGCAGCGCTTTCTTTAAATCCATTAAGCTAGGCATAAAGTGCTAAAGTAATGGATCCACCCAGATCCCAAGGTATATCAAAGCAAATTTTAATTAACAATTATTTGGCATTTAGTAGTGATCATAAAGCAACATATATCATGCAATGATGAAGTCTAAACTCTCTTCCTATGCATCGGCATGTCATACAAGAACAATTCATGCACATCAAGTAAAGGCCAATACATAGCGTAAGCAATTACTTGCAATTTTATCATGTTGGAAACATAAAGAGATGGAGATGTAGTTCCTCTCTCATAATAATTGCAAGTAGGAGCATCAAGCACATGCATATTATATTCATCAAAATTATCATGTGAAATAGTAAAAGGCAACCCATCAATATAATCCTTAATAAGAACAAACTTCTCCGATATAGTGTAATTTGGAGAATTCAAAAAGATAATAGAACTATCATGTGTGGGTGCAATAGAAACAATTTCATGTTTAACATAAGGAAATATAGAAAGTTCATCTCCATAAGCATAGTTCAAATTTGCATCATGGGCACAAGCATAGCAAGCATCGAGTTCATCAAAAAGGCACATTTCAAGTGAATCAATGGGATCATAGAAATTATCATAGAATTCATCCTTCGGTAAGCACGAAGGGACATTGAGCAATGTATGAGTTGAAGAGTTACTCTCATTAGAAGGTGGGCACGGGTAGCTAATCCATTCTTCCTCCTTTTGTTCTTCGCTCTCCTCATCATCTTTTTCATCCAATGAGCTCACAGTTTCATCAATTTCTTCTTCCATATACTCCAGCAAAATATTAGTCCCTTCTTGGACAGCGGAGACTTTCTCAATAAACGCATCAATATCGACATTGCATTTATATTTTTCATACCAATATTTAAGTATAGAAAAATTTTCAGGTCTATAAACTGAATCATCAAAATCTTCTAACTTTTCAAACATAGATTTTATTTCATAAGCACCCTTAAAAGCAACAAGTTCTTCTATTCGCTCCCTATCATAGTAATCATATCTACCATTAACATAAGAAGCTAAGGTTTAAGCTAAGGTTTCATTATCATTAAATTTGCATGAAAAGGGAAGGTGTCGAGACGTCATCCTAGAGCAACAAGTATAATCATGTCTCAAGCATAAATCCCAAGCATACCAATGCAACATTTCAATTTGATCCCATAACAATTTCCCTTTTTGTGTCAAGCGATAATCCCTAAATTATTCATGTTGATCTAACGTATCTCCCATTATCATGTTGAATGGGGTTTTCTCAGGATTATCAAAGTACTGTTTAATATTTTTCACATAACGAGCATCGATGGTTTTAGGAGGTTCCCCATCTCCATGAGTAGCAACTACACCTAATTTTTTGGTATTTCATGTTCCATATCCATAACTAAAGATAGAGAAAAACTTAGAACATAAAATAGAAACTACTTAGTGATAAAGAAAACAAGAACACACGAGAATATTCACCCCACGTTATTGCTCCCCGGCAAAGGAGCCATAAAAAGGTCTTGATAACGCACAAGTATAGGGGATCGTTTGTATCCTCTTTCGATAAATAAGAGTGTTGAACCCAACAAGGTGCTAAAGGTAGAACAAATATTCCCTCAACTTCTATCGATTAAACCTTCAAAATCTGAATTTGAGTTGTGGCTTTGTATTGACTCAATTATTGCCCATGATTCCTTCACGCCTACTAACCCACCACCTACTGTAGTTTGCAGAGATCAGAAAGTTCAGAACAAAAAGGGGGCGAGGGATCAGGGATGGATTCTCCATGCGCATCTGCGCTACAACCGTCGCCACACGCACTTGCGATCGATTCCCGATCAGGCGACGACATCCCTGGGACCTGGCTGCCGTGCAGTGCTGATCAGGTGGTTGGCGGCATGGGTCGCGTGTGGTGCATAGAGAACAGGAAGGGTGGCTCTGCGGTTCGTGTCCTCTGATCGATCGATGGGTAACTTTTTCTGGTGCGTGCTGCAGCGATTTGGGCCATATGGGCCATGTCGTAGTGGGGAGGGGGAAATAGACTATGGACTGCCTCTGTTTTTGGGTTGAAATCCTTAACTATCACATTCTGGAGTATCAGTATCGTTTTTTCTTATAAACACAGTATATATACTATATATACCTAGTTTTGATAAAAATAATGGATATTCAAGTGAATACCCTTGAATTGAGGTGGGCCCGCCCCCGTCGCTTGTCCTCAAGCGAAAGCTGAAATTGATAATCATGACCACATGCTTGGAGAGAGAGGTGTCGATATAAACAAAACACGACATGAGCATCATGGTCATTATCATAACAACAATATATCATCATAAAACTTCTTATGCTAAACTAACAGTTCATGCACAAGCTAAAGTATGTAGCATAAACTTCATTAGAAACTAACAAACTATGGTTCCAGTCATTGTAACAATCACAATCCATCATATTTTCAAAAAGAGTCTATGTAAGAGCTTTGTTTAGCAAGTTTACATACTCAACTATCATTTAGTATTCTATGATTGCTGACACTCAAGGCATATTTATAGAGCAAAAGTTTCAACCAGACACATAGAAAGATAGGCACTTATGGTTTCGCCTCCCAACTTATTTACCTCAAGGGTAATGTCAACAATAATAACTCATGATCACCTACATTCAATGGGATATATATGGATCTATCCACCACATAATGCTTGCCACTAAAGAGTACATAGAGCAGAATAGGGATGATCACTAATGACTCTTGCATAAAAATAAATACATGAAAGTAATAGATAGGCCCTTCACAGAGGGAAGCAGAGGTTGTCATGCACTTTTATTTTTGGATGTGCAAGCTCTTAATGTATAGGAATGTCACTTTATATTTCTCCTTGTGATAGCGACCTTTATTATGCAATCTGTCGCTTTTATTTCTTTACCATCACAAGATTGTACAAAGCTTATTTTCCCTTACAATAAAAGATCATACATATTTAAGGAGCAATTTGTATTGCTTTATGCATCGTTGACAACTTACTTGAAGGATCTTATTAATCCATAGGTAGATATGGTGGACACTCATGGAAAGAAACCGAGTTTAAGGGTTTTGGATGCATAGGTATTATCTCTACTTAGTGTGATTTTTTGGCTAGAAAAAGATCCTAGACAAGCACCACATGTTAGAGGATCCATGACAATATAACTTCTCTCTGGATATAAGCAATCATAACTCATTACGTTGTCTTCCTTGTCAAACGTCAACTAATTGATATAGAATATTTGATGGGGGCTCACAATCATAAAATATGTCCAAGATAGTGTATTTATATCGGATACCTCTCTTTTTTTGTTACTTTTTTCATGGATTGCACCAATGACCAATGCTATGTTTGTAAACTTCCAACAAATGTTATCAACTATACTTCTTTTATGTGAAGTCGTTACTCCCCATGGGATTAGCATATTATCTTTTTTATTATCTTATTATTTTTCTTTCATTGCTAAGATCGAAACAAGAAAGCAAAGCAAAAACTCAAAACTACTCTTTATTATATAACTCGCACATAATTACATTAATAGATAGATCACTAAGGAAGCACTCAAAAATAGATCAAACTAAAAATTTATTCTTCTAAATAATGAAATAACTAAGGATCAAACTAAGATAGATAATGATGATAAAAGTCATGGTGATACGATACCGGGGCACCTCCCCCAAGCTTGGCACAAGCCAAGGGTGATGCCCATACTCGTGTACTCAAGTCTCCTTCTTTGGTGATGGTGGTGATGATGAAGTAGGCTTGTCCTTCATCTTCCAAGGCATAGGATCGCCATCATGAAAAGATGAACGTGTCTCCAGGATCCTGAAATTTGCAACTAAACTCATACCTTTAAACCAGCTCTCATACTCAAAATTCTGATTTTGCAAATCATAGATTTGGGCCTAAAGGTAATCAATCATGTCATTGAGCTTTAAGATGGTGTCTCCAATCTCCTTGGTGTCCATACTGTGCTCATGGGTGAATTCCGTGATCATGGAGTGGTTGGCATTGAGTCCGCACTCCACCATCCCCTGGCACTTGAAGATCTCTTGTAACACCGCTTCTAGCCTAGCCTTCTCGCTTCTGGTCTTCTTAGGCCCTTGAACGTCCCGGATGTGAAGCGCCCCTCATGCATCTCAATTTCTTGAGGGTCTTTCATCACCTATGGAAGGTCATGGTTGATGACCTTCTCATAGAACTTGTCCCTGGATGATCTTGGAGGCGACATGGCGATCTAGATCTATCAGAAAGACAGCCCAAAACAAGAACAGAGGAGAATCTTACGATATGGTGGTCAAAACATCAGGGAGTATATATAATGCATTTTTACATGCAGGATAAGAAATATGGAAGAAAAACGGAGTCGAGAAAGTCCACGCGGGTGCCACAAGCCTGGAAGGCGCGCCCTGGGGGGTAGGGTACGCTCCCTGGACTTGTCGATCCCTCGTGCACTTTTGGACTGTTTACTAATTTCCTATTTTTTAACATTCCGAAACAAACAAAAAGTGCTTTTATGGAACTTTTTGAGTCAGTTTACTTACAATACCATATACCTACTCCTTTTAAGGGTTCTGGAGTGTTTCGGAAGGTTGCCTCTATGTGCTCTTTCGATTACATAGTTTGAATAATATTGGTTTCAACATCAATGGGTGTACCTAAAATATAAGGTTTAACTCTTTGCCCATTAACCACCCTCGGATTAGTGCTTTCGGCGTTGTTTATGTTGATAGCCCCAGAGCAATAAAATTCTTTGGCGATATATGGTCCTTCCCATTTAGAGAGAAGCTTTCCTGCAAAGAAACTTAAATGAGAGTTGTATAATAAAACTTGATCACCTACTTTGAATTCCCGTTTTTTAGAATTCTTTTATCATGCCATCTTTTAACTTTTTCCTTAAATAACTTGGCATTTTCATAAGATTGTGTCTTCCATTCATCTAGAGAACTAATACCAGATAACCTTTTTTCACCGGAAAGTTTGAAATCATAATTAAGTTCTTTAATTGCCCAATAAGCTTTATGTTCTAAGTCAAGAGATAAATGACATGTTTTTCCATAGACCATTTTATAAGCGGACATACTCATAGGATTTTTATAAGCAGTTCTCTATGCCCACAATGCATCATCAAGTATCTTAGACCAAATTTTTCTAGATCTATTAATGGTCTTTTGCAAAATCAACTTTATTTCTCTATTACACAATTCAACTTGACCACTAGACTGAGGATGATAAGGTGATGCAGTTAGATGGTTGACATCATATTCAGTAAGATGTTTACGGAGTGCACCATGAATAAAATGTGAACCACTATCAGTCATTAAATATCTAGGGACTCCAAACCTCGGGAAAATAACTTGTTTAAGCATTTTAATATAAGTGTTGTGATCAACACTACTAGTTGGAATAGCTTATACTCACTTAGTAATGCAATAACAACTAAAATATGTGTATACCCATTAGAGGAAGGAAAAGGTCCCATATAATCAAATCCCCAAACATCAAATGGTCCAATAACAAGTAAATAATTCATAGGCATTTCCTGGCGTCTACTGATATTACCAATTCTTTGACATTCATCACAAGAAAGGATAAACTTACGTGCATCCTTGAAGAGAGTAGGCCAATAAAAACCAGGCTGTAATACCTTATGTGTAGTTCTATCTCCAGCGTGGCGTCCTTCGTATGCCTCGAAGTGACACTTCCGTAGGATTTGTTCCTGTTCATGCACAGGTACATAATGTCTAATAGCACCATCTACTCCTTTATATAAATGTGGGTCATCCCAAAAGTAATGTCTTAAATCAAACAAGAACTTTTTCTTTTGTTGGTATGTGAAACTAGGTGGTATATATTTAGCAACAATCTAATTAGCATAATCTGCATACCAAGGAGTATCACTAGAAGTAGTAGTGAATTGTTCAACAGGAAAACTAGCATCAATATCCAGTGGGTCACTAAGAACATTTTCCATTCTATACAAATTATCAGCTATGGGATTCTCAGCTCCCTTTCTATCAAAAATATGCAAGTCAAATTATTGTAATGAAAGGACCCACCTAATCAACCTAGGTTTAGCATCTTTCTTTTCCATAAGATATTTAATAGCAGCATGATCGGTGTGAACAATCACTTTAAAATCAACAATATAATATCTGAATTTATGACATGCAAACACAATTGCTAAAAATTCTTTCTCACTAGTAGCATAGTTTCTTTGAGCACTATCTAGAGTTTTACTAGCATAATGGATAACATTCAATTTCTTATCAACTCTTTTTCCTAGAACAGCACCAACAACATAGTCACTGTCGGCGTCCTGGGAACGAGGGTCCCTAGACTTGCCTGCTTGCGGCCCACGGCATCGCTCCACCAGCGGCCCTGTACGGCCCATCTTCACCAGCAAAACATTCAAGACCCTCACGAGGGGCGAAGCCTTGCGAGGTGGACGACGCAAGACCTCCTCGGGGGAGGCCTCACCAGGCTGGCTCGCGAGGGGTGGAGAGATCAAGGCAAGGGGCGCCTCACGAGGTTCCTGTGATGCAAGCCATGACGACTAGGGTCAGGCGGGCGCCAGCACGCGCAGCGTCCTCGCTTCCTCTTTGGTGCTAAAGAGGCAAGCGCAGGCACGGTGTCCCGAGGTGTCAAGCAAAGGTTTCCGTATTGGTGCAACAAGACCAAGACGACCAGGATGGTAGGACGGAGGTCACCGTGGAGCCCAGGACGGTGTTATCACCAGAGCCTTTGGTAGGCGAAGACCATCTTTTGTCAGGATAGCTTGTACTAGCTGTCCCCCTTCAAATTGACCATTGTGGGATCCCTTGCCGCCTAATATTTGGGAAGAGGACCCATGCCTCTATAAATAGGGCTAGCCACCACCATAGCCACAGATCGGCTTATCGACAGACGAAAGGCTCATCTCATCTTGGACCTGATCCTTTCCAACAAGGCCACACACAAACTCACCAACCACAAGAGCACCTCTCCTTGGGAGGCTGTTCTTCCCTTGTAACTATTCATCCTCAGCCCAAGAGGCAATCCACCACACCACACTGGAGTATGGTATTACACCACATCGGTGGCCCGAACCATTATAAATCTTGTGTCCCTTTGTTCTGCGAGTTCGACGCGCTAAGCCTTGATATTGCGATGAGGGTGTGAGCTAGAGGGAGGAGAGATCTTTGTGTGCACCCCAGTTGTCCTGGAATTGTCATGGCAGATGTCCTCTTGAAAGGACTTAGTCATGGAGCCATCGCAACTAGGAAGCTTAAACGGGTTAATCGGGATAAAGGACACGAGAGGTTTATACTGGTTCAGCCCCTTGCGGTGAAGGTAAGGCCTACTCCAGTTGATGTGTTATTGCTAGGTTTCGATGACCAAGGAGCGAAATACGATAGCTTGGCTCTCGATTTGTTGTTTCTTGCCCTAAGCCGCCACCGGGTCGTCCCCTTATATACCCGGGTTGACACCCTGTGGCTTACAGAGTCCCGGTCAGCTTATAAACAGTGTCCGGCTCGGTGACTAGTTATTCTTGCCTTATAACACAAGTTACATACATATGGCGGTTTATCTCTACGGGCCTTAAATCACCCTTTGGGCCTTGGGCCCTTAACTAACCCGCCATCTCCAGGAGTCATCGTGGGCTTCATGAGTCATCATAGATATAACCCGGCCCTTCCTGGGCGGGTCATACTAATAACTATATCCCCAACATTAGGGCCCAGGTCGATTTGAACTGGTTCATGTCAATCTTCAACACCTTAGGAAAAAATCTTCTGCTCTCTATCGAACAGAAATTTGTAACCTGACATGACGTCATCTTCTGGATTTGCAATGACCCGACATGTCGTCATTTGTCATTAATTAATATTTTATCTAATATATCTCAATGGATCCTTATCTTTAATAACCATCCCGAGAATCAAGGCGTCCTGACAAGCCAGATACCCACAATTTTCGGTCTCCTCGTTTCTCGCGCCCACTTATCAGTCTTTCCTTTATAAATAAGCACGACTGGACTTTCTTCATTCTCCCCCTTTTCATCGTATTCTTCCTCTCGTGACCCTACTGCTGCTCGAGCTCCACCGCTGCCGCAGCGCACTTCGTCTTCCTCGACCCTATCTGCTACATCAACCTGAGCTTGTTCAGAGAACGGTGGCGACCCTCCGCAGTAGATCTGCATCTGTAAGTCTCTGCTTTTCCGCACCTTAGATCCACATTAGGGTTTGCGAGTTCTTCTATGTTCTTCGCTGTTCATCATGTATTCTTCGTGGTTTCTCCACCGCACCCTCTTTTGATATAAAAGTAGTATAAAACTCATGCAGTTGCTGCTTCATATCCATTTCAGATGCTAGTAGATCCCCCTTTCTTGTACAAAGGCCTCTTTAAAACCGATGAACTCCTCTGTGTTGGTTTTTTAGGTCTAGAATATTTTTCCTTTTCTGAGCATCCATTGATCCAAAATAATGATTGCAATCTGTGAAACCTGTTTTTATAAAACTTAGTCAATGTCTGTACCTTGATAAATCCACCTAGCCATGGCGGCTCACACCATCGGCTTTAAATTGCAATGCTCCATAGATAACCTCAACCACACATGGCGGCTCAAATGATTTAACTGCTCATGGCGGCTTAAATAATCTGACATAATTAGCCATATGCCATTAGGCCCCTTTATAAGCCACCATTTAAAATATGCATTGAAATATTTCTCTCCGAGTTTAAATTTGAACCAGGAATTTTATTCTGTCTCAGGCTTCTATCTTCACAATGCCGCCCAAGGCACCCAAAGCACCCGTTACATGCAACTGGGTCAAATCCATCATCACAAATAGCACACTTAATGATTTTGTGAAGACTGGCTATCTGCCAAAGAAGGAAGTCATGTCCTACCGTGCTCCTGACCCAACAGAGGAAAAGCCTCAACCCAAAGAAGGGGAAGCCATTGTCTTTACTGACCACATGAACCGGTGCTAAAAATACAATTATACAACGAAATTGTTTCCGGTCTCAAGTACATCCCACACAGTGAGTCCCCGCTAAACGTTTCAGTTCGTATATACATCCCACATAGTCGCTACAAGGAAAACGTTTGCGCAAGGTGGCGTAACGCAAACAGTTTTGAAGAGAATGTCATGTGTGATTGTTCATTGATCCAACACGGTTTATTCCTAGAAACTGTGTGCGTTGCCTGAGGTCATCGCCCAAGGTGTTTTCTCATTAACCGTTTGCAATAGGGAAACCCAATTGGCAAACTAATTGGCAATTAGCGGGCTAATTGCCCTATTATTAATAATCCATTTACTGATCTAATTGACAGTCATATTAAGCACATAATATATTCCATTTCCATATTAAGGAAGCAGGATTTCATAATTGAAATACATCGGAGTACAACATGATATAGCTTCAGCACTCAGCTACCCCATTACACAACTGTGCCAGCAGCAAGTTTCACATGCAACATCTAGAACCTTTTGAAATTAGCATCATTGACGGTACATAGAGAGATGCATTTCATCTGGAAAACTGCTGAAGCAGAAGGCGAAAATTGAGCCTTCATTCATGTTGAAGGTCTTTGCAACTTTAGGCCAGTGCCTGTGGATGATTGACCGTCCATCCTTCGACCTCTTCAGGAACACTTCAATATTGAACCGTGGGTGTTGTATGAAAACTTTCCTCTCCTCCTGACCACATAGGTGGTTTGAGAGGTAATCATCAGTGAACACTGAAAACAAGGATGTGCATAAATATCTTCTCTATATTGGAAACGGGGCAAAGGAATAAAAAAGGCAAGGTATAATAGTTAGTACCATCTTGTAAACCTCAGTGATTCCCATTGTTTCCCTGCAACACATATAAGGTAGTTAGTCATCAGGTTAAGTAAGGGTTCGCATGCTATCAGTAAAATATGTTGATGAAAAATAAGCACATTGTAGATTCATCAGATTAATTCAAGCACATGGAAAACCCATTTATCCAAACCAAGCATGATTAAGAACTAGCAAATATAGCACTTGTATATGTTTCTCATGTATTAAGTGCAGCCAAACTCGATTTATTCCTGACATGGTATACAATAACAGAATGCAGCCACAACAATTGAACATCGCATTGCAGAATTGAACCAAACAGTTAACTAAACACCACAACAAATGGACCAAACGTTAACTGAGCACCACATTGCACAATATAACATACTCCTAATAGAAGATCAGACAGTTAACCAAACCAAGCATGCTTAACAACTTGGAAATATAGCAATTGTATTTGTTTCTCATGTATTTAGTACAGCCAAATTTGATTTATTTCTCACATGGTATACAATAACAGAATGCAGCCACAACAATTGAACATCGCATTGCAGAATTGAACCAAGCAGTTAACTAAACACCACTGTCGGATTAAGGTTTCTGGAAAACCCTTGAGGTTCGAACACTAGGGTGCGCAGAAGATCTCTCCCCCTGGCTCACACTCTCGCAACGATCTCAAAGCCTAGCTCGCCGAACCAGGGGAACAAGGGACACATGAGTTTATACTGGTTCGGGCCACCGTTGCGGTGTAATACCCTACTCCAGTATGATGTGGTGGATTGCCTTGCAGGCTGGGGATGAACAAGTACAAGGGAAGAACAGCCTCCGGAGGAGAGGTGTTCTTGAGCTTGGTGAGCTTGTGTGGTTGGGGATGATCTAGATCTCCCCCCTATGGCGGTGGCTAGTCCTATTTATAGAGGCCGGGTCCTCTCCCAAAATATTAGGCGGGAAGGGATCCCACAATGGCCAATTTGAAGGGGGGAAAACGAGTACAAGTGATCCTGACAAAAGGTGGTGTTCGCCTGCCAAAGGCTCTGGTGGTGACACCGTCGTGGTCTCCGTCATGACCTCCGTCTTGCCGTCTTGCTGGTCTTGGTCTCGTTGTACCGATACAGAAACCTTTGCTTGACGCCTCGGGACTCCTCGCCTGCGCCTGCCTATTTAGCACCAAAGAGGAAACTGGCACTCTGCGCCCGCTGGCGCCTGCCTGGCCTTGGTCGTCATGGCTCACATCATGGAAACCTCACGAGGTGCCTCACGCCTTGATCTATCCAGTCCTTGCGAGGCAGCCTAGTGAGGCGGCCCCTGAGGAGGTCTTCTGTCATCTGCCTCGCGAGGCTTGACCCCTTGTGAGGGTCTTGAGTGTTGGTTGATGAAGATGGGCCATACTAGGCCACTGGTGGAGCCACACCCTGGGCCGCAGGCAGGCAAGTCTGGGTACCCCCGTTCCCAGGACGCCGACAGTAGCCCCCGAGCCCAAGGCGCACTCGTGCTTGGCTTCGCGGTGAAGCCAAGGTTAAAGTGCGAAGCGTCGCAGACCCTAACAGCCTGCGGCCTTGATTGACGCGTGGTGATTGACAGGACATGGGTGTCTCCGCTTCCCCATGCCGCCTCGGCAACTGCCCGACTTGACGAGTCCCTGTTGCATATAGAAAAAGGTCATTATTACCTTAGATCATGGAGGCCAGTGGTTGGCCTCCTCCTGGCTATAAATGGGAAGGGGTTGGTGCCCCTGTCATCCATCTCTTCCTCCACTCCTCCTCCTTCTTCTTCTTCTTCTTCCTTGCTGCGACACCCATGGCGCCAGTGAAGAGGTTCTCAGCCGTCGAGAAGGGGAAATCTTGCCAGGAGGGGCCTGGCTCGCCACCGCCTAAGAGGTGGCCGCCGCCGCCCGCGCAAGCATGCCACGACCCCCACTGCGGTCCCTCGTGGGCGTTGGTGGACTCCTTTGGGGTCCGGCGCTATCCTTGGCGGCTGCGACGATGCTCCTTCATAAGGCGGGAGCCGCTTAGGTCGGGGCAGCCCCGTCGATGAGGGGAGGCACGCCATGGTCACCCGGCCTCCCAGTCCACGCTTCCACTCGGCGGAGGTGTTGTCAGAGTTTGTCGAGTGGTCGACGAACCCGACAGGAACTTGGCTTCAACTTCCATGCTCCTTCGCTGGCGAACTGCTGGCCCCAGGTCCTGGCGGCCTCTGGCTGCAGGCCGACGGCTACTGCAGCAAGGCTTCGTGGGTTGCGGTGGAGGTCTCCGCTGCGGGAAACATAGCCCTGGCCCTCGGCTGGCAGACGTTCGCCCGCGCGCGCGGCCTTGGCAGGCGGTGCACCCTTCACTTCAAGTACGATGGCGCAGCGACCCTCTTCGTGAGGGTGTTTGGGGAAGACGGTCGCCGCGTCGGGTGCTACCCTGAAGACGACGACGATGGTGGCGAGGTGCCTGGCCTTGGTGACGTCTGTGACGAGCACGAGGGCGACCTTGCCCTCGTCAGTGGCCATGGTTCGCCCAGCTATTGCAGCTCCTCCTTCGGCGAAAGCTCCAGCAGCGGCGGCTACGACCAGCCTCCACGCCATCGGGCCCGCTTCGAGGACGGTGGCAGTTCATCCTGTCATCGTGCCCTTGTAAAGCGCAAGGAGGGCTCTAGCTGACTCTGGGGGTTGATCCTCGTGAGTAGCCGCGTCGTAGGTGCCTCTTTTGCTTGTGCTCTCCTTCCCTTTCCCCTACATTGTCAGAAACGAATATGGGGCCCTGCGAGGGTGTGTAATGAACTGTGGTGCTTATGTTGCTTTTGTTGTGTGTTTATTGTTTCCGGGTTGTGTTATGAGATCTATGCCTTATACGGGTGTAGAGGGGTAACTTAGCCAGATGCATCAGGGGTAGCTTTGACCTCATGAGGGCACGCGTCTCTAGGCACCTGGTGGGGCTTCCCCACTGTTGATTCAGGTAACATCGCGAAGCTGTAAAAGTTTGTTAAGAAATCCTTAACCCTTCTTGTGGAAGGCCTCAAGTATGGGATGGTTATGGCCAAACGCACCGCGTCACGGTACCCATGGGGCACAGACTAAAAGGGGATGCGCCGATCACAAGCTTGGACGAGAACGCCTCACAGAGACCAGGGGAGTGCGCACGCGCATACTACCTGTCTAGCCCCCCTCACGGGGCGTGCGAGGGAGAGTATCGGGCAACTGTCGCCCTCCCTGGCAAAAAACAAAGGATTGATGGAAGAATCAGAAAGAAGAGTGGGGGGGGGTCAACCAAGCCATAAAGAAACACTAGAACTCCAAATTTCATTAAAGGAAAAGAGGCAAGCCAACTACAGAAAACAAATGAACGGCCGCGTCCGGCAGCTAGTCTAGTCTTCTAACTAGCGCAGAGCTAAGTGCTGCCACTAGGACGTGGGATGGAGCCCTCGAGGCCCGAGGGAGGCACTCCGGAGACTCTGGGGCGTGTGCAGCCCCACTCATTATTACGTGAGAGTGTCACGAGCGGAGACCTTCACAGGCACTGGGCCTTGCTTCATAGGTAGAACTTCCGGAGGTGCTGGATGTTCCAGGCGTTCTGGATGCGGATCCTGTCCTGCGTCTCCAGCCGCGCGGCACTAGGCCTGGAGACGCGGGCAATCCTAAGCGGTCCCTCCCACATGGGTGAGAGCTTATGCAGCCCTTCCCTAGACAGCACCCGCCTCAAGACTAGATCATCCACCTCAAGCGTCCTGGAGCGGACGCTGCGAGAGTGGTACCGTTGCAGCGCTTGCTAGTATCTTGCCACTCGGAGCGAGGCTTCACGCCGGCGTTCCTCCCCCTACACAAGGTCCATTCCCAGCATGGTGTCCTGCTGCGTCTCATCAAACGGCAGGACCCATGCGGAGTGATGCCTGACCTAATGTGGGAGAACCGCTGTCGGTGTCAAAACCGGCGGATCTCGGGTAGGGGGTCCCGAACTGTGCGTCTAGGCCGGATGGTAACAGGAGGCAGGGGACACGATGTTTTACCGAGGTTCGGGCCCTCTTGATGGAGGTAAAACCCTACGTCCTGCTTGATTGATATTGATGATATGGGTAGTACAAGAGTAGATCTACCACGAGATGAGAGAGGCTAAACCATAGAAGCTAGCCTATGGTATGATTGTTGTTCATCCTACGGACTAAAACCCTCCGGTTTATATAGACACCGGAGAGGGCTAGGGTTACATAGAGTCGGTTACAATGGTAGGAGATATACATATCCGTATCGCCAAGCTTGCCTTCCACGCCAAGGAAAGTCCCTTCCGGACACGGGACGAAGTCTTCGATCTTGTATCTTCATAGTCTAGGAGTCCGGCCGAAGGTATAGTCCGCCCATCCGGACACCCCTAATCCAGGACTCCCTCAGTAGCCCCCGAACTAGGCTTCAATGACGATGAGTCTGGCGCGCAAATTGTCTTCGACATTGCAAGGCAGGTTCTCCTCCAAATTCCGTGTACCTGTTGAATAGTGTCCGGTTTCTTGTAAATGTAGTGCTCCTTGGCTTCTACGCCCAATAATGGTTGTTTTCCACATGTCAAACGAATACGAAAAGTCAGGGTGTTTTTTTTATATTTACAACCCTAGCCGCATGAATGAGCCGCCTATTTAAGGGGACGAGGATTTAGATCCAAACCACACCTTCTCCCCTCCGCGAGTATTCATCAGAGCGTATCCGACAGAGGTCCATTCCATCATGGCCGGCTGCCGCAGCTCCTCCTCTCGCCCTTCCAGCCCTCAGCCTGGAGATTGGAAGAGGTGCTCCATCCCGCACAGTGAGCTAGTGATGCTCCAGGCCAAGGGATTTCTCCCCCCGGCCTATATGGTCCCGGTTCGAGCTAGACTTGCCACCTATAATGGCGGAGAGCAAGGGGAGAGCGCCCCCAATCCCTCCTATGGAGAGCGGGTATGCCTTGTCCCTTACTTAATAAGAGGGCTCGGATTTCCAATTCATCCGTTTCTCCGGGGGCTCCTGGAGTTCTATGGCCTCCAGCTGCACAACCTCACGCCTGCCTCCATATTGCATATCGCGGGCTTCATAGCCCTTTGCGAGCTGTTTTTGGGCTGCGAGGCTCATTTTGCGCTGTGGAAAAGGCTATTCTGCCTCGTGCCCCGTTCTAAGAAGGGGTCAATATATCAAGTGGGCGGAGCCGAAGTGTGGCGCATCCCGGGACCGGATATCTATCCGGAACCCCAAAGAAGGCGTCCGAGGACTGGCCTTCGGAATGGTTTTATATAGAGGACGTCCCGTTGCCGGATCCTGTCCGGATCGGCCTCCCTAAGTTCGACAGTGCTCCCCTAAAAAAGCGCCTAAGCTGGCGTCCACGGAGCCCTTAGAGGGAAAGTGACAGGGACGTTCTTTACCTGATGGGCCGGATAAGATTGTTAGCTCATTCCGGATTGACCATGATAGGGGTCATGGCCACATGCATCATGCGAGGGGTGCAGCCGCTCTAGTATAGAGGACGCCCCATGTGGGACTTCAACGGGGAGGACGACGCCACCCGCCACGGCCATAAGGGGCCGGATTCGGCTGCCGCTCTAATAAAGACCTTGTCCGCTTTGTACAAGGGAGAAGAGGAGGAATTTCTCCGCGTCAACCCGCAGGGTGGATTTTCTATGTACAATCCCCCAAGTTGGGTAAGTGGACACCTTTACTTGCCCATCCGTTTTATATTTCCATTGTTAAATATTCAGTCTAACGACTTCAACGCAGGAACTGCGCCAGGCTGTTAAAGAAATAAACAGCCCTCCTCCACAACCGAGGACCCGAGACGGTCCCTCGACCCGGCCTCTCAAGAGGATCCAGACTTATCTGTGGAGCTGATTGATGGGGTGTTTCATCAATTGAGCAAGGACAACGCGTTGGTGGCCATTACGGTCGATTACCCAAGGCTACTCCCAGCCTCACAGGTAACTGAGACCGAAGTCCCAACACTTTGAAAAGGGATCTATCCTCGCGTGTTTTCGATTGCCGTATGACAACCGTGTTCTGCAGGGGAGGTCCCCGAGACGGGAGGCTGAGCCTGCGTCGACTAGCCAACGAGGGGCGGCAAGGCCCCGCGGGCTGAAAAGAAGTGCGGTCCGGACTGAGAGGCCGGCGCAAAGGTATAGCGTGCCATCTTATTCCCAGGTGTTATTCCTTCGAGGCATATTAACGCTCGTGCTCTCTTCAGGACGAAGAGACCTCACCGGACTATATCCGGAGAGGCTGCCAATTGCGCCTCCACCAGCCAGGCTCCAAAGCCTGGTCCGGAGGTGGAGGCGAACACGAGGCGCGCAACGGATGATCCTTCGACAGAGGATGCAAACAGGCTGTCTGCCACCAATTCCGAGGTGGAGAGTGCCATGAACCACAGGCGTCGCCGGACAGTTCTTCGCGACGCTTGTTTCTCCCAAGAGGCACTGGATGCCTTCAATTCGGGAGATGCGTACCTCTGTGCCGCTCAAAATGGTCTAGCCAAAGCCACGGAGCAATATTAAAAGACATACGGGTAAGAAAATTTTGGTAATTATATATATATATACAAGTAGCCCCCGAGACTTGAAACAGTTAGAATAACTGATTTAAGGATCATCTGTTATGCAGGTTCTTACAGAAAAGAATACCATGCTGTTCCAGGAGCTGGAAGAGTGCAAAGCCCAACTTGAGGCCGCACTAGCCGCGGCAGGGGGGCCCAAGGAGACCCCCTCTGGTAATATACGCTTCGAAAGATAAGTATTTTGCCAAGTGCGGCGTGGGTGCAAATCTGACAAATGAAATTGCAGATGGCGCCGGATTAAATCCAGAAGAGCAACAACTCCGACGCCAGCTGAAGGCTGGTGAGAGCGTGCTGACAAAGGTGAGGCGGGAGAAGAACGATCTCCAAGATGCCAACACCAAGCTGGGCATTGAACTGAAGGATGTTCGTGCCCAGCTGTTGGACTCCGTGAAGGAGAATCAGCGGCTTCGACGCAGCATATATAGTAAGTGCTTAAACGAACTTTGAAAAAAGAGTTTGGCGAGGAAGTCGACTAATAGAGGAATGTCTGTAGGTATGCTAACAGGTCGTCCTGTAGAGGAAATGCCCGGTTCTACGGGTGACCTTCTTCCCGAGCTCTCACAACTGCACGAGCGAGTTCGGCAGGTGATGCAAAGCGTCGCCTAGGCCTTGTGGCCATCCGTCTCCATGCCCAAAGGCCTTGGAGAGCTTGTAGAGAAGCTGAAGGGAGCGCAGCGGCGCTTCCGATTGTGGAAGATGTCAGCCTGCTGTCAAGGCGCCAGGGAGGCCTAGGCCATGGTGAAGACGTGGTACATGAAGGCTGACCCAAACCACATGGTCGAGGTCGGACCCGTGGGGCCCGATGGGAAGGAGATCCCTGTGAGCTTAGTATACGGCCAAGTAGAATTGGCCGCAAAGTATTCCCAACAGGACTGTAAACTAGACAGCCTGTTTGATGGTATTTAAGAGGAATACAATCAGTCGGATTGACTATGTAATTATAATTGACATGTGTAATGCCTTCTAGCCAGATTGTAGATCGTTTGTCATGGCCGACCTTTTCGCTTCAACCTCAGGACCTGACGGTCCGGAGTGTGTCCGAATACCCTCGCGGTTATATAAGAACCGGGGTATGCATGGAGACCAGGCGTAGGGGTCATTAGTGCTTGAACAGACAAGTGCCCAACTAGTTATGTTATATTACATGGTTAGTAAGAAACATCTTCCAGGGAGAATAGTTCCTTTAGGGGTTCCTTTCCCTCGGAGGCATGCCCTAAAGTGCATGTCCATTCTGCGAAAAGAGGCACAGTAAAAACATCTGGGGGCGTATAGATAAAAAAAATAAAAAGATCATCTTTAGTTCACCGACCGAATATTCCCTTAAGAACGCTAGCTTTCGGCTTCACCCAGTCTAAGGTACACATCCGGCTGACTCGGCAGTAACAATCGCAGAGGTGCTCCCTTTACCACCTAGCCGAACAATCGGGAACGTAGGGGTAAGCACAGGAGCCAGGCAACCCAGCTTGGCCAAAACTTAAGTCATATCAATGCATATCATGGCGAATAAAGGTACATGTGGAAGTGTGACACATGTGTTGGGCATGAGGCCCGTATAAATAAGCTTCTGTTTAAAGAAGCCCCCAGGTTTAATGAGCGCGGATAGAGCGTCATTTTATGAGCCTTTAAAGGCTATAAGAGAGAGAGAGAGAGAGAGAGAGAGAGAGAGCGAGAGAGAGGAGAAGGAGAGAAATGTAAGACAGAAAGTATGTAAAAAATGGACAGAGGAAGGAGACGAACACAGAGTCCGGCGCTAGGCATAGAATCTTCGGAGATGGGCTGCGTTCCATGGGTTCGGCTCGAGTCGGTTATCCGATGCATCTCGCAGGCGGTATGCTCCACCAGTCAGGACTTGGTCAATTATGAAGGGACCTTCCCACTTGGGATTGAGTTTGTCCTTTTTCTTGTCCGGCAGGCGTAGAACTAATTCGCCAACGTTGTAATTTTTGGCCCGTACTTCTCTGCTTTGGTATCTTCGAGCCTGCTGTTGATAGAATGCGGAACGGGCTTTTGCCACGTCTCGCTCTTCGTCCAAGGCGTCCAAACTGTCCTGCCGATCGAGCTCGGCTTCTCTTTCTTCGTACATGCGCACTCGAGGTGAGTCATGAATTATGTCGCAGGGCAAAACTGCCTCTGCGCCGTACACCATGAAGAATGGTGTGTATCCGGTGGTGCGATTCGGCGTGGTCCGCAGCCCCTAGAGTACGGAGTTGAGCTCCTCTACCCAGTGCGTATTAGATTCCTTAAGGGACCGCACTAATGTGGGTTTGATGCTGCTCATGATAAGACCATTTGCACGTTCAACCTGGCCGTTGGTTTGTGGGTGATAGACGGAAGCATAATTGAGCTTGATGCCCATGTTTTTGCAGCAGAGTTTTACCTCATCGGCCGTAAAGTTCGTGCCGTTATCAGTGATCATTCTATGGGGGACGTCGTAACGGTGTACAACCCTGGATATAAAGTCTATCACCGGTCCGGATTCGGCCGTCTTAACAGGCTTGGCTTCTATCCATTTGGTGAACTTATCCACCATGACCAGTAAGTATTTTTTCTTGTGGGTTCCGCCTTTAAGGGGTCCAAGCATGTCAAGCCCCCAGACCGTGAAGGGCCAAGTGATGGGGATAGTTTGGAGGGCGGTGGGTGGCATATGGCTTTGGTTTGCAAAAAGCTGGCAACCGACGCATCGTTGGACTAAGTCCTGGGCGTCTGCCCGGGCCGTCGGCCAATAAAAGCATGTACGGAAGGCCTTGCTTACAAGGGACCGAGCTGCAGCATGATGTCCGCCGAGTCTGGCATGAATTTCAGCCAGGAGGTTCCGCCCTTCCTCTTCGGAGATGCACCTTTGAAGGACTCCGGTAGTGCTTTTCTTAAAAAGCTCTCCCTCATGAACTTTATAGGCTTTAGATTGCCGCACTATGCAGTGTGCCTCATTTTGGTCCTCAGGGAGTTCCTGCCTGGTAAGGTAGGAGAGGAATGGTTCTGTCCACGGGGCGATGAGGGCCATTATTACGTGGGCTGAAGGTGTTATTTCATTGGCAGAGCCTCCAATTATGTCAGAGTGTTCGGTTGGGTCCGGGCTGTTATTGCCAGGTTCCCCTTCCCATACTACGGACGGCTTGAACAGCCATTCCAAGAAGATGTTGGGGGGGGGGACTACATCGCGCTTTGCGCCGATGCGTGCCAGGACATCTGCCGCCTGATTATTTTCCCGGGCTATATGGTGAAATTCAAGCCCTTCGAACCGAGCTGACATTTTTAGGACGATGTTGCGATAAGCTGCCATTTTTGGATCCTTGGCATCAAAGTCTCCATTTATTTGGGATATTGCGAGGTTCGAGTCCCTGCGCACCTCTAGGCGTTGAATGCCCATGGATACTGCCATCCGGAGACCATGTAAAAGGGCCTCATATTCGGCTGCGTTGTTGGAGTCTTTGTACATTATCTGGAGTACATATTGAACTGTGTCTCCTGTGGGGGACGTCAAAACGACGCCAGCCCCTAGACCGGCCAACATTTTGGAGCCGTCGAAGTGCATGACCCAGTTTGAATATGTGCCGTACTCTTTAGGGAGTTCGGCCTCCGTCCATTCTGTGACGAAGTCGGCCAAAACTTATGACTTGATAGCTCGCCGTGGCTTGTAAGTTATGTCGAACGGGAGGAGCTCAGTGGCCCATTTTGCAATCCGGCCCATCGCGTCGTGGTTGTTTATAATATCGTTAAGTGGCACTTCCGAGGCTACTATTATTGAACACTCTTGAAAGTAGTGTCACAGCTTCCGGGATGCCATAAATACCGCATACACAATCTTTTGATAATGCGGGTACCGTGACTTGCACGGAGTAAGGACAGTGGACACATAATAGACCGGCTTTTGAAGGGGGAATTTGTGTCCGTCCGTTTCTCATTCGACGACGAGCACTGCGCTTACGACCTGATGGGTTGCTGCAACGTATAATAGCATTGGTTCGCCAATGTTTGGCGCGGCCAGGACTGGGTTTGTTGCCAAGATGGCTTTTATTTCGTCGAGTCCGGCCGTGGCTGCATCCGTCCACTCGAAGTGTTCGGTGCACCGAAGGAGGCGGTAAAGGGGTAGGGCCTTTTCTCCTAAGCAGGAGATAAAGCGGCTTAGAGCCGCCACGGATCCGGTTAATTTTTGTATTTGTTTGAGGTCCTTCGGGATATCCAATTGTGACAGAGCTCGAATCTTGGCTGGATTTGCTTCAATTCCTCTACCGGATACAATGAAGCCCAAGAGCTTTCCGGCTGGAATGCCGAAAACGCATTTTTCCAGGTTGAGCTTGATGTCGTATGTTCGGAGGTTATCGAATGTTAGCCTCAAGTCGTCTACTAGAGATTCGACATGTCTTGTTTTAACGACCACATCATCTACGTATGCCTCCACTGTTTTGCCGATCTGGTTTGCCAGACATGTCTGAATCATGCGCTGATATGTTGCGCCGGCATTTTTGAGCCCGAAGGGCATTGTGTTGAAGCAGAATGGGCCGTATGGTGTGATGAATGCTGTTGCGGCTTGGTCTGACTCTGCCATCTTTATTTGATGGTAGCCGGAGTATGCGTCGAGGAAACACAATGAATCATGTCCTGCGGTAGCGTCGATAATTTGATCGATGCGGGGGAGAGGGAAGGGATCCTTTGGGCAAGCCTTGTTAAGGTCTTTGAAATCAACGCACAGGCGCCAGGATTTGTCCTTCTTTGGTACCATCACCAGGTATGCTAGCCAGTCAGGATGTTTTACATCTTTGATGAATCCGGCCTCCAGTAGCTTGGCTAGTTCCTCTACCATGGCCTGTCTCTTAGGTTCATAAAAACGCCGAAGAGCCTATTTGACTGGCTTGAATCCTTTTAGGATACTTAAGCTGTGTTTGGCCAGCCTGCATGGGATTCCTGGCATGTCTGAAGGGTGCCAGGGGAAAATGTCCCAGTTCTCTCGTAGGAACTCTCGCAGTGCAGCGCCTACATCAGGGTTTAACTGTGCCTCGATGGAAGCTGTTTTATTGGGGCCCGTCTGCTCCGTAGACGAGGAAGAACGGGGTCTCGCCTATTGGCTTGGTGGCGGTGGTGCGGATGGACCACCACACAGACTAGAGCTCGTTGTGCCAGCCCCTGCCACAGGCTTCGAGCTTCTTCTTGAAGGTACAGGTCATGAGGTCTCTTATTACCTCGGCGTTGGCGCGCTCAGCTTGGCCAATGCTCCCGGGGTGTGCCACTGAAGCGTAGCAAATCTGCGTTCCAAGGTTAGCACAATAGGTCTTGAAGAGATTGCTAGTGAACTGCGAGCCGTTGTCGGTGATGATGCGGTTAGGGACCCCGAACCGGCTTACGAGGCCCTTGATGAACTTAACTTCTGACCCGGCCGGGATGGTGCGGACGGCTTCAACCTCTGCCCACTTGGTGAACTTGACGATGCCGATGTAGAGGTAGCGGAAGCCCCCTGGCGCTCGCAGGAACGGACCCAGGATGTCTAGCCCCCAGACCACGAAGGGCCACGAAAGCGGGATACTCTGGAGGCCCTGGGCAGAATGGTGGATTTGCTTGTCATGGAACTGGCAGGCCTCGCAGGACCTTACCAGCTCGGTCGCGTTATTGTGTGCCGTGGGCCAGTAGAACCCGCTGCGGAATGCCTTGCCAACCAGGTATGCGATGATGAGTGATGCCCGCAGTATCCACCATGTATGTCAGCCAGCAGCTCGTTCCCCTGCTCCCTGGAGATGCAACGCAAGGAAACATCATTTGGTCGTTTTTTGTACAACTCACCATCCTGGATGCAGTATGGCGTAGCCTGCCGGGCCACATGCTCCGCGTCCTCCTCCTTCTCCAGCAGCGTCCCATGCATCAGATATGCCTTGAATTCCTCGGTCCAGCACCCCTCCTGAGGCTCGAGCGTCAGGAGCAGACGTGCTCTTGAGGTCGGGCCGCAGCAGAGGCTACAGAGGCTGGTGGCTGGGGGAGTTCTTCTAGAGGTGATGTTGTCTCCGCGGCCGCAGGGGTTGCCGAAGGCTTGAAGAGTCGCTCTTCGAAGACACCAAGTTCTTGGGGTAGCCGCCTCGATGCCTTCTTGGCGATTTCGTCAGCCTCCTTGTTGGTGCCGTGTGGCACATGTTGTAGCTCTAGGCCTAGGAATTGCTTCTCCATCTTGCGCACATTCACGAGGTATGCCTCCATATGCTCGTCCCTTGGTTCGTACACCTTGTTGGAGAAGTTGACGAGGAGATGCAAGTCACCCTTGATGGTGAGGCGCTTCACCCCCAAGGTCGCGGCGGCCTTCAGGCCAGTGATCAACCCCTCGTACTACGTGATGTTGTTGGAGACCTTCTCACCCCGCTGGAAGCAAAACTGCATGGCATAATATAGCTTGTCTTTGGTGGGAGAGATGAGCAAAACGCCAGCCCCTGCGCCTTATCATGCGAAAGCGCCTTCGAAGTACATGACCCAGCCATCCAGTGCTTCATTTCCTGGCGAGAGGGATCGGCTCTCGCCCGCTTCGTGCTCTAGAGCGTCGGTCCATTCTGCAACGAAGTAGGCAAGCACAGCTCCCTTCATAACTCTGGTCGTGCCGAACTCCAAGTGAAATGCTTGCAGTTCAATGTTCCATTCAGCGACTCTTCCTGCAGCATTGGGGCTCCGGAGCACCCTCTCCAGGGGGTAGGCTGAGACGACCTTGATTGGGTGGCCTTGGAAGTAATGGCGTAGCTTGCGTGAGGCCACCAGGAGCGCGAGTAAGAGCTTCTGCGGCATTGGGTACCGTGCTCTCGCGTCCCGTAGCACGGTGCTGACAATGTATACCGGGTGCTCGACGAGGGCGGGAGCGTCAATGGAGCCTGTGTCCTCCGGAGGTTGTGGTGCCTCCTGAGGTGGGGGGACCTTAGGAGCCTGGTCGCCCATCTGGGCCTCCGTGGGCCCTTGAATGTCGTCTTGTGGGGTGTGATTGTCTGTGGGTATCGCCTTGTCCTTAGCGGCACCGTCTTCTGACTGCACCATTCCAGCTGAGGGCGTGGTATAGTGCTGCGGGTTCTTGGCCCGGCGCTCCTCCCGAACCGCCACCAATGCCATGCTGGCGGAGTGAGGCGTAGAGGCCAGATAGAGCATCAGAGGCTCGAGGGGGCGAGGTGCCACCATCACTAGTGGGCCGGTTAGGTATCTCTTGAGGTCTTGAAACGCCAGATCTACCTCTGGGGTCCATTTGAACGGGCCCTTCTTCTTCATCAGCTTGAAGAACGGCAGGGCGTGCTCCCCCAGCTTGGAGATGAAGCGCCCCAGCGAGGTCACGCAGCCTGCAAGCTTCTGCATTTCCTTCCAAGTTTGTGGTGGGCTCATGTCTTCTATTGCCTTGACCTTCTCGGGGTTAGCCTCAATTCCCCTATGAGACACGAGGAAACCCAGTAGCTTGCCGAAGGGGACACCGAACACGCACTTCTCCGGGTTGAGCCGCAAATCCACCTGGCGCAGGCTAGCAAAGGTCTCCTCCAGGTCCTGAATCAGGGTTCTCGCCTCCAAAGATTTTACCACGATGTCATCGACGTAGGCTTCGGCGTTTCTCCCGAGCTACTGACCCATGGCGATGTGCATCAGCCACTGGAAGGTCACCCGAGCGTTGCGCAGTCCGAACGGCATGCAGGTGTAGCAGTACACCCCGCACGGGGTTAGGAAGGCATTCTTCTCCACATCTTGATCTGGTGGTAGCCCGAGAACGTGTCCAGGAAACACAACAAGTTGCACTCGGCAGTGGATTCGACGATGTGGTCGACACGCGGAAGCGGGAGTAGGTCTTGGGGACAGGCCTTGTTGAGGTTGGTGAAGTCGACACACATGCGTTCCTTCCCGCCTTTCTTCGGCACGACGACAGGGTTCGCCAGCCACTCCGGGTATTAGACCTCACGAATGACACATGCCGCCTCCAGCTTGTGAGTTTCCTGGACGATGAAGGACTGCTTCTCTATGGACTGCCACTGCGCCTTCTGCTTCACAGGGCGCACATTGGGGCACACCCTTAAATGATGCTCGATTACCCCCCTTGGGACCCCTACTAGCTGCTTGGGTTCCCAGGCGAATACCTCCTTGTTTGCGTGCAAGAACTTCACTAATGCCTCCTCTTGACCCGGGTCGAGGCTAGCGCCTATGGTGAAGGTGGCTCCCGTGGATCCACCTTCCTCGACCGGCACTTGCTTTGTTTCGGCCCAGTCTTGAGTGAACAACTGCTTCTTCTTCGCCGGCGCGGCCTCCTTAGCCCCTAGGGTGGCTTCGTTGGCCGAGCATGCTGCCGTTGTGTAACTTCCTGATTCTCGGAATGTTTAAGAAAAAGTTTTCCAAAAATCAGGACGAGAAAATTTCGATTGTTTTATTTGTTAATAAAAGCTTAAATTGAGTTTTCATAAAGTTAGTGGATTTAATTTGAACTAATGTCAACTTAAATTAAATTTGTGTTTTGATCTTTTATTTTAACTGGTTTTTAAATTTGTCTTCGGCATATTTAAATATGCAAGTCTACACTTTCTTGGTTATCTCAGTTCATTTGATATGTATTCGAGCTTTTAATTTATTTTTAGATTTTCTTTTTCTTGTTGTCATACTCCATACAGAATTCCTACCCAGCATCTTCTCTTTTCCGTGTGTGCCCATCCTACATTTTTCCTCCCAACCGAATTGGGCCAAACCCATATCTCTCTTTTGTTTTTCTCTATTTCCTACCCAACCACTCCTTCTCTATATTTTTTCTTCCCCATGGGCCTGGCCAAAGTGGCCCATCTCTCCCAACCAATGAACCCCTCTCGTCCTTGTAGGTTCACAACTCACAGAAGATGAAATCTCAACAGCCACCTACGTACACACATAGAAACTCTGCACCTTCCTTTAATTCCTCCTCCCTTCCTATTCCTCTCACGCCTCCTCTTCTTTCCTTCCTCTGTACGTTCACAATCTACAGAGACTAGAAAGGTAACGTACATAAGAGAAACAACCCCTCCTCTAACTTCCCTTAAATCTCATTCCTTTCCAAAACTGCAGGCACCAAGCTATGCGCCTCCACCTCCTTTTCCAATTCTCGTGACACCCAGCCTTCTCCCTCCCTCTCTGTCTCCAGAAACTCTGTCCAAAGAATGATGCACCATGGACAACAATGCTCCATCCCGTTGATGCAGGCCCTCCCCATCCATGCCCTTGCGCTAGAAGGTTCCCCACGACACCATGATTCCATTCAGGGAAGAAGGAACGCGATCCGTCAAGCACACATGCAGAATTCTGCATGTCCACGTACACAGTTCATCAAGTTTGAAGCACTGTTCCATCAAACTCGGTGAGCCTCTATCAAATTCCTTTTGCATGCGTACTTGTCATCACCTAGTGTATCCCGTAGACATCATGATTCAACCTATCACTGTTGTTGGCCGCGTGTGTCCAAAACCAAATTCGATTCGATGGCATAGGCATAATTCTTTAGTTTTGTTCATCATATGACTTTGAGCCTAATAGATAAAATTCTCCATATGACCATAGAAATCCAGTGATGGGGTTAGATTGTTGGTTCTATCTTGTGATCGGTAGAAGAGATATAATCTTTGTCGTTTTTTGTATGGAATCCAAATAGGTTTTGTGTTGGTATAACTTTTCTATTGGTATGTTATTTCTATGTCTCTCGTTATGCCTAGGAGTATCAAATGGTTTACTCGATTGATTTGAAGGTGCATTTTTTGTAGCATTTCGTGTAGATAACTTTGTGCATCATCTAAAAGTATGATGTGCCTTTCTATTAGTTCCTTCGAGTTATTACCTTGTGTAGGAGTTGATTGGTGCATTAGTTATCACCCCTCATACATGATTGGCGCGTGTTATTATTTTAATTAGATTTGGAGCATTATTAGTGTAATCTTATTATCATTATTTTGGTTATGTTTGATACTTATTGTTTGAGAGCGTACAATATTTTGTGAACACTCGACATGGTTATATTTATGTGGAATTATTCTAAACTTTGCTTTATGTATCAAATAATGGAATATTTCATGTTTCGATTATTTCTTTTGTTTAGCATGAATATATCTTAGATATATTTTCTATATTCATTTACATCCATGTAGCATGTGTGTTTTATATATTCAAAATCATGTCATGCCTATGATAGTGGTCCGTCAATCTATTATTTTGTTGTTTAGTTTCTTTATAGTAGTTGTCTTGAATTGGCATGTTAACTTAGAACATAGCCATGGTTGTGATGAATTACTTGTTGTAGGCACTCTATTAGCATTTTAATTATCTATCGCATCATGTGTGGTTCAAGATCACTTTCTCACTTTTCTAAGTTTGTGACATGTCATGTTTTATGTGTTATTTTAGTAGAAAATTTTGAGTAATTTTTAATACGATTTTGTAGATGTTTATTGTTTATTATTGCATGGATAGTTGCTTTATGTCATTGTTATATTTGTGTTTTATATAGAATTTATTCTTTGTGACATAGTGTTCAGTTTATTGTTTCTTGGTAATTAGCAAACATGTTATATTTACCTAGGATAGTAGCTATGCATGCTTAGTTGATTGACATGTCATATTAATATTTACTCAAGTAGAAGGCATATTTGGTTGTATGCCTACCATGTGTTATATCATTGGTAGTTTGTACCTTATGTTCATACATTTGGTTAATGTTTACTTGGTAGATATATCATAGTGATTTGTTGATACCATACATTCTTTTATTTAGGAATTTCTTGCCTTATCAATACATGTCATGATGATCGATTATATAACTTGATTGCAAAACACGTGTGTGTACCAATCTGTGTATTGTATGATTCTTAGTTGTTTACCTTTTATATATTTGCAAGTGTATGATGACTACATAGAAATGCACGTCATCTTGTTATTCATGTTTCTATAACACATGTTGATTTGGTTGATGAGATGATCTAGTTGTATACTTTCCTACATGCTTAGTATGCTTCCATGTTCTCATTTATCATAACTAGCATGGTAGTGTTGTATGCTAACATCGTGCTTGATCTTTAGGTCACTTGTTATCAACTAGGTTATCTCATAGTTACACTTTGCATTTTATTAATAGCATATTTTGGTATCTCGTGTCATGATCATCCATGCTTAGCATCATATCTGGTTTAGCTTACTATTGCATTTGTGGTATGCCTAAGTCTAGACATCAAGTCATGCTAGTTATCTTTCATGTGTTATTATATTCCATGTGTTATACTTGTACTTGTGTTTCTCATATATGCTTGACTTGTCTCATGTTAGTGTTATGAGTGTTTGGCACATGTTGCATTAGCTCATCACATGACTAGGATAGTTCACCTTTCAATAGTTGAGTTGTGTCTTTCTCATAAGCTTAGTGCACATTGTTGCTTTGTTGTTAATCATGTTGTGGTAATATTTTTGCTAGAGGTCATTTGGATATTAGTTGTTTCCTTTATTATAAAGAGTGTCCTAGTTTAGTATCTTCTCATGGTCACTCATATGTTTAATGCTTTTCTTATTAGATAAGACCTCTTCATGATTCTATACTCACATGCCTTGTATGATGTTTCTGGTTATTTAATTTGCCAATTATTTTTGTGATAGCACTGGTTTGTCTTTTGTCATAGAAATTCTTGCTTATAGTTGTTATGATTGGTGTTTAGTCTTTGCTTATTGTTAACCATTATAAAATATTTGGATACATCCAAATATTTACTTGTGGTTGATTATTAATCTTAATCATATCATGCCTGGATAGTAGTTCACTCTTTTGTTCCATGTCTTGTATAGTTTCTTGTTAATTGTTTGACAAATGACCTTGGTTTGTTATAATAGAGTTGATCCTATTTTATATTAATAATGTTATAGGGTTACACCTAGGTCAATTCGATTCATGTTGTTGAGTGATGTTTGATTTCTTAACTAGTATGGTTTGTAATGTTTGTTCATTTGTCTTACGGAACTATTGCCTTTTGAATTATTATATAGTTGGTGTATATGTTTGACTACTATTGACCATTATAAATATTTAGATTCTATCTAAATATCTATTTGTGGTTAACTATTACCTTCATCATGTCATGTTGTAATTGTGTGGTTAAATGCATAGGATGGTTCCTTTTCATGTGTGTTGATGCCATTGTGTTTGTTAGATAGTAGTTTCCTATATAGTTTGTCGAGATGTGTAGTGGGCACTACTAGTGTTTAATTGCATATTTGTATTGGAACGTTAGTCTTGATCGCCAAGTATTTCTTAGTTGTGTCAACCTCAACCATGTCACTTCAATGAATCCTTTCTCTTAGATCCTAATCAACCTCATTTCAAAGTCCCCATCTTGATCAATATCTTGTTGTCCATCCAATTTTAAATTGTTTTGGATGTTATTTGGATTTACTTTTGCTTTGGTATTTATTGTTTGTCTTTTGCTATCGTTGCGACGAGTAGGGAGTGACGATATCGATGTTGGACATGGACAGAATAGGTTACTGAAGAAGGACTCAACAACGAAGGCATGCCTTCTTCCTTGATCATACTTATCCCATGGTTTACAAAATTGCATTGAGTTTTATTGTTTGTATGTGCATGCCATTTTAATTCTCATAGCTAACATGTCGATTGACACATTACCTTGACCCGCTTGTCGCCGATTCACTTGACACCTGAGTAGAATTATAGTATTCTTGTAGAGTAGAAATGCTTAGCCATGCTTATTACCCTATAGGTGCTTTGTTGAATGACCTCTGAGTCATTGACAGCTGAAACTTACTGCTAAGCTAGGCCAGATGGCTTTATTGATATCCTCTACTCTCTTCTACTCTGGGTGAAACTTACCATCTGAATACTGGCGCGGGCAACAGCTGAATCAAGGATTGAAGGAGCGATTGGCTGCCCTTCATGAGTTGAAGGGGGCAATCAGTCATCAGTGCCGCTTAAGGCCTAATAAGTCTTGGATTTGAAGATTGTGATAACAGTACAGCCACATGCTATATGGGCACTGGCTTGGTCAAGTAAGCTAGTCAGCCTTAGGTGTCGATGTCGCCGTACCGCAGATGGGATAGCTGCCTTGCGAGGAGTATCCTCAGCATAGATGGGGGGACCGGTTTGAGGACGTACTCTCAGTTCCGTGCGCCAGACCCGATGGGCATGTCACATCTTTGGGGGATCTAGTCTAAAGACCTCGTCACAATCTCCCAGCCGGTATACCAGATGGTGTACTACGCTAGCGACGGCTAGTGGCAACAAGTCGGGATTGTGTCGTGTGGGTAAAGTGTACAACCTCTGCAGAGTGTAAAACTATTCGAATAGCCGTGTCCACGGTCAAGGACAGCACATGAATCTTTCTCGACATACATGACCTGTCTTGCTTATTCCCTCTTTGCACCTATTCGCGAAACCTATGAAGGACGTGAGTTGATCGAGGATCCTCACTCGAAGAAACTTATTCTGGAGATAAAACATGTTTTCATCTAAAACTGCTTTTATCCAATTGCTTTATTTGTCAAACAAAATTAGCTTTATGCAAATGAGCCATATAGCCTTCCTTTGAAGCCACATGGAGCTATTAGGTCCTTCCCCGTGGGAGGCATGTTGAGTATGTAATGTACTCATGGCAATAATTTTGTTGACAACAGAGTTCCATGAAGACGAAGGTGCTGAGTAAGACTACTATGGCAATCTGTAGGAGTGAGGTCACGTGGACTACATCGACTGCCTGTGGCTGAGATGGAGTCACTACGCATTTTACTTTCCGCTGTTTTCTGATTGTAAATGTCATGAGACATCTCACTAGGTATGTCTTGTGACAAATATACTACTTGTAATGCTTTTACGTATTCTGCAATGATATCATTTCACTTTGTTGTCAACAATGATCCTAGGGTTGACAAATATACACAGGAGGATCTGGAAGTTAATTCCAGGTTCTCACACGTTGCGGCCCTGAAGGTAAGCTTGAGGGCCGCCAGGCATCTTCATGAGGTTGTAGGCCAGATGGGTCGCTGCCATGAACCGAGCCAAAGTAGGGTACCCGAGGATGGCGTTGTACGGGAGGCCGATGCGGTCTATGTCAAAGTCGATGAGCTCGGTGCGGTAGTTGTCCCGGGTACCAAAGGTGACCGAGAGGCATATTTGCCCCAAGGGGCTGGTGGACCTGCTGCCGACTCTGGAGAAAGGCTTGGTGGGGCGGAGCCGGCCGTATGGCACGTGAAGCAAGCCGAAAGCTTCCACGGAGAGCAAGTTGAGGCCTGCTCCACTGTCGATGAGTGTCTTGGTCATGGCGATGTTGCAAATGGTGGGCGTGCAGAGCATCGGAAGCGCACCCGAGCCGGCGGTGGTAGCGGGGTGATCCCCTGAGTCAAACGTGAGGTCGGCCTTGGGTGCCGCCCATCCTGGAGGGCTACGCACTGCACAGAGGCTACAGAGCCGCCCCGCGCCTCTCCCTCGCCCGCGGAGCCGCGCCGCCCGCGCCGGCGAGATCCTCCACCGGTGCCGCTCCGTCTCCGGCTGCTGAGCTCGCCGCCGCCCGCCATCGCCGCGCCGGCGCTGCCTCCACGCCGCCCTCGAGCTCCTCCGCGCCACCGCAAGTTCGGCGACCTCGGCCGGAGCTCCCCAAGTCCGGCTACGTACGAACTCCGGCGACCTCCCTCGCGAAATCCAGCGACCTCAAGCTCCTGTTCCGGCGTTCCTCGTAAAGCGTGCACGATCCGGATCCATATCTGGATCTAAGGTTGACCTAATCTTTCCCGAAACCCTAATAATTTACATTTTTCATCATGCTATATCTCTGCATCCATAGCTCCGTTTTGCGCGTGTAGCATATCAAAATGTTCGCCTCAGAGAGTACATCATTTCATCTCATTGCTTCATCTTCATTTGAGCTCATCTTGATGCTCGAAATGCTGTTGGAAGAGTGCTATTTGAGTTAATTTGCCAGATCTGCTGCATCAAATAGCTATTTGTCATTTTTGCCATGTTTAATGTGTGCATGATATGCTCCTGAGCTCTACATGAGTTTTTTTATATGCTTTGCCATCTTTACAGAGGTGCTATCCATGTATTTTTGTGATATGTGTGGTGACTAGCACAAGCTTGCAAAGTGGTGCATTTGTGAATGCTGATTTCAGGGACATAGAATTTCTCTAAGTCCTTGATCTCTTTTTATCAATATGCCATATGTTCATGTTGTTTCCTAGTGATCCGTGCCTCTTTTGAGGATGATCAGTAAGGATGATTTGTTAATATTGTGGTGCTCTATCCCTCCATGTCTTTGTTTGCATTTATGGAGCACCCTAGCTTGAGTCAATCGAGCTCTTCTTTTGCTATTTCGTGAATCTGGGCAGATTGTCTACTTGTTATCAATATTGCCGAGGATGTTGTTGTTGATCCGTGCATGCTATGTTGTTGTTCTTGCCATGTCTAGCTTATACAATCTGTATTCTTGATGGGTGTATGCTTAGATTGTCATGCCTTGCTCTGTAGTGAGTGCATCGAGCTCGTGAACATGCCTACTCGTTAACATATTTGCATGCTCCACTTTTTCACTAAGTCTGAGATCTGATTATGTTTTTGCTATGTTCACATGCTTGCAATTGTATTTTCTGATCCCTTTTGGCTCAAGGTCACTAAGGGACTTTTGTTAAGCTCTTTGAGTAGCTCCATGCCATGCCTTTATTTGCCATGTTAGGTTCTTGTAGCATATAGTTTTCATGCTCCAAAGTGTGCTACCTGATCTGAAATTCCAGACTAGTGTTAATTTCACTAAGTCTGAAACCTGTTTATCAATTGCACTTTTGCCATGCTGGTTTGAACCTGTTAATGGATGAATTGGCCGTAGCTCAGTTTTCATCTTTTGTCAAGCAGTTTGAGTGGATCCCTGCCATGTATTTTGTTGCCATGTTTGAGTGCTGTAGCATAATTATCTTGTTGCATTTAGATGGCTACTTGCTGTTTATCGCAGACCGGTGCCATATTTGTTTTGCTTGCCATTTCCAAACCGTGCGTCCGATTCCGGTGATCCTTATATCGGTTTCAACCGAAATCACCTCATGTTTCCAGTGGCACTCTTGGATTTCCAAGTTGAGTCCAGGTTCTTTCATTCCTTGTCAAATCTTGCATATGCATCACATATCGCATCCCGCATAGCATACCATGTTTGCATCATGTTGTTTGAGCTTTGCACGTGGTTGATTGTGTCCTTTTTGCTTGTTTGTCTTGTTTGGGTAGAACCGGGAGACGAGTTTGCTAATGAGGAGCCCGTTGAGTTTGCCTTCGAGGATCCAGTCAACTCTGACAACTTTGCAGGCAAGATGATCATACCCTCGAAATCACTTCTATCTTTGCTTTGCTAGATGCTCGCTCTTTCGCTATCCCTATGCTACGATGCCTACCAATTGCTTATCATGCCTCCCAAATTGCCATGTCAAACCTCTAACCCACCATGTCCTAGCAAACCGTTGATTGGCTATGTTACCGCTTTGCTCAGCCCCTCTTATAGCGTTGCTAGTTGAAGGTGAAGATGGGAGACCGTTCCTTGTTGGAACATTGTTTTCTTGTTGTGATATCACTATATTATCTTGTTATCTTAATGCATCTATATACTTGGTAAAGGGTGGAAGGCTCGGCCTTTTGCCTAGTGTTTTGTTCAACTCTTGCCGCCCTAGTTTCCGTCATATCGGTGTTATGTTCCCGGATTTTGCGTTCCTTACGCGGTTGGGTGATAATGGGAACCCCTTGACAGTTCGCCTTGATTAAAACTCCTCCAGCAATGCCCAACCTTGGTTTTACCATTTGCCACCTAGCCTCTTTTTCCCTTGGGTTTCCGGAGCCCGAGGGTCATCTTATTTTAAACCCCCCCGGGGCCAGTGCTCCTCTGAGTGTTGGTCCACCTCTTCAGCCGCTGGTGGCCACCAGGGGCAACTCTGGGCTGGCCTACCGGAAGTTTAGACAATCTAAGTGTGCCCTGAGAACGAGATATGTGCAGCTCCTATCGGGATTTGTCGGCACATTCGGGCGTTGTTGCTGGATTTGTTTTAACTTGTCGAAGTTGTCTTGTAGAACCGGGATACCGAGTCTGATCGAAATGTCTCGGGAGAAGGTATATCCTTCATTGACCGTGAGAGCTTGTCATGGGCTAAGTTGGGACTCCCCTGCAGGGTTTTGAACTTTCGAAAGCCGTGCCCGCGGTTATAGGCAGATGGGAATTTGTTAATTTCTGGTTGAAGATAACTTGAACCATAACTTAATTAAAATGAATCAACTGAGTGTGTTACCGTGATGGTCTCTTCTCGGTGGAGTCCAGGAAGTGAACACAGTGTTGGAGTAATGTTTGCCGTAGGTTGTTCTCTAGTTCTTCATTCGTGCTTTGCCTCCTCTTCTCGCTCTCTTTTGCGAACAGGTTAGCCACCATATATGCTAGTCGCTTGCTGCAGCTCCACATATTACCTTGCCTTACCTATAAGCTTAAATAGTCTTGATCGCGATGGTGCGAGATTGCTGAGTCCCCATGGCTCACAGATTACTTCCAAACCAGATGCAGGGCCCGATGACTCCATTCCAGATGATGCGCTTGAGCTCAAGTGGGAGTTCGATGAAGACTCCCGTCGTTACTATGTGTCTTTCCCTGATGATCAGTAGTGGTGCCCAGTTGGGGTGATCGGGTCCATGTCGCATGTTGGGGTTGATCTTTTATTTTGGTACCGTAGTCGGACCATGAGTGCATTGGATGATGTAATGTTATTTATGTACTTTGTGTGACGTGGCGAGTGTAAGCCAACTATGTACATTTCCCCTTATTATCTATTTACATGGGTTGTTGTGAAGATTACCTTATTTGCGACATTGCTTTCAATGCGGTTATTCCTCTAAGTCGTGCTTCGACACGTAGGAGATATAGCCGCATCGAGGGCGTTACAAGTTGGTATTAGAGCCTTCCCCGACCTTAGGAGCCCCCATTGCTTGATCGAATTAGCTGCCGTTCTTGAGTCTAGAAAAATGTTTTGAGACATTTAGGAATTATATATCGGAGAGTTTAGGAATTCTTTTACTCCCCAGTACCTTCATCGCTCTAGTAAGGCATCCTGACGTAGAGTTTTGACTCTTCTCTTCTCAGATTTCACTAAAAAAAATTTAGGATCACACGGGTATCTTGGAATCGTTCCGATGGTTTTGTGACGAGAACATTGTTCTAGGTGCCTCCTGTCATTTAGGGGTTGTGGCAGTGTCCCGGGGAGTTGAGCACCGAGGTGTTGTCGTCACAATTTTATTGGTGCAGTTCTGGAATACCTGAGTTTAGTTCGCCGACATCGAAAATCTCTTTTATGCAGTTGTTGGTGAGATAACCTCGACGCCACCCAGTACTGAGGCGGGAGTTCGGGAGTATTGCCATAACTTGTATAACGGATGCTTTTCAAAGGTTGAGGTAGACGATTTCTGAAGTTTTTCTCGGTTATGTGTTGAAGGATGGATACAGCTGGATGTAGGATTTGCTAGATTTGGGTGAGATATTATGCTTCCCCTGTATCCCAAACACCTGATTGCATAACCGGAAAGGTTCGGGAGTTTCATAGGTGGGAATTCTCGTAGCTGTAGTTCTTCTTCCACGAATATTTGGTTGAGACTGGGTGATATTTACCGAGTATTCGATCTTGCTCCGTACCTTGTTGATTTTATTCCTCTACCTAAATTCTATGTGGCTTCTCAATTTATAGATATGTGACCATTTCAATTGGAATGCATTCATTCATTTTGTTCAGATGTGAAGACTATATGTTGCAATTTCAACCCGCGTGATTCAGCTTCAATTTTATCTGTCAATGTGCTAATGGATGTCAACCTGTTTAGGATGGCTCCTCCTACGCGCACGACTCCGAATCCTGATCTGCCATCACCACCTCCACCTCCGGAGGCATGGTAAGCTGTGATGGCCGCTACCAATGCAAACACGCAGTTGATCATGCAAATTCTTCAAGAGCGCAACCAAGCGAACCAAGGCAACCAAGGCAACAATCAGAATCACTTTGCTACACTCAACCAGTTCCTTGCTAACCAGCCAAAGACCTTTAGCAATTGTGTTGAGGCAACTGATGCTGACGATTGGCTAGTGGACTTGTGCTAGCATTTCGAATGCAGTAATGTCAGGCCTGAGGACTTTGTCAAGTTCGCTTCCTTCCAACTCAAAGACCAAGCTGCAGAATGGTTTCAGCAGTACAAAGATTCCAGAGGAGGCCGTGTGATTACCTGGGATGAATTCCGTCAAGACTTCAAAGCTCATCATATTCCTCAGAGCGTGGTTGAAAGCAAGCGTGAGGAATTCCGCAACCTGAAGCAAGGCTCTTTGTCTGTCTATGACTACAACAAGTTGTTTCAGAAGCTCGCCCGCTTTGCTAAGCAGGACGTCCCTGACGAGAAGAGCATGATATACCAGTTCAAGGGTGGTCTCAGAGAAGAAATCCAGCTAGCTCTTGTTCTCTTTGAGCTCTTGAGGTACGATGAGTTCTACAACATGGCATTGAAGCAAGAGGCTGCTCAACTGAAGTGTGATGCTTCCAAAAAGCGAGTTAGAGACGCTACTCCTTCTTCCTCTACTCAAGTGGCTAAGCAGCAGAAGTATTGGCTTCCTCCTACTCCGTTCCATCAGCCATATCAACAGAAGAGCAAAGGTGGCAGTGGATCTTCCCACCCACCCAACCCTGGCTTTCGAAACAAGACCTCGTCTCAGGATCCAAGATCGAGTGCTCCGTATCACCGTCCGCTTTCAGAGGTCACGTGCAACAAGTGCCAATAGAAGGGTCACTATGCCAACAAATGCTTCAATCAGAGGCGTCTCCCCCCTCCTCCTCCTCCTGTGAGATCGGCAATTACAGCTGTGGTCAAGCATAACCCCAAGTACGCCAAGGTCAACATGGTGAATGCAGCTCAGGCAGAGGACTCGTCAGATGTCATCATGGGTAACCTTCCTGTTAACGATGTTCCTGTAATAGTACTTTTTGACACTGGTGCATCACATTGTTTCATCTCGAGACCTTTTGCATCTAAGCATGGGTGGTATTCTCAAGTTTTGCATAAACCGTTAGCAGTTGTCTCTCCGGGTAGATGTTTGCTCGCAAACTACGAGATTCCGGATATTTCTAGCATGATGGGTGATTTTAAGTTTCTGGCTTCACCAATGGTCCTTGGTAACTCGGATATTGATCTTATTCTTGGAATGGACTGGCTTTCTAAGCACAAGGCTCAGCTTGATTGTGCAGCCAGGTAGATTCAATTGACTCATTCGTCTGAGGATGTAATTGTCTTTGCCGCTTGGGATAATACCATCCGCATGTTTTCTCTCAATGAGAAGGGTGAACTCGATGCCATCTCTCAAATTCCAGTCGTTTGCGAATATCAAGACGTCTTTCCAGAAGAGCTTCCAGGAATGCCTCCACACCGGCCAGTTGAATTCGTCATCGATCTTGAGCCTGGCACGGAACCGGTTTGCAAGCGTCCTTACAAGCTTGCACCTGAAGAGTTGAAGGAGCTGAAGAAGCAACTTGATATTCAAGAGAGAATGGGTCTCATCCGACCTAGTTCTTCTCCGTGGGGTTGTGGAGTACTTTTTGTGAAGAAGAAGGATGGAACGGACCGACTTTGTGTTGACTACCGTCCATTGAAAAAGAAGACTATCAAGAACAAGTACCCACTTCCCAACATCAACGAGCTGTTTGAAAAACTCAAAGGTGCCCAAGTATTCTCCAAGCTTGATCTCTGTATGGGGTATCATCAGATTCGAGTCCGTGAGCAAGATATTCCCAAGACGGCTTTCAGAACAAGCTATGGTTCATATGAATACACTGTCATGTCTTTTGGCCTCGTCAACGCTCCTCCGACTTTCTCTCGCATGATGAACTTCATCTTCAACGCCTACACAAATGACTTCGTTTTCGTCTATCTCGATGACATTCTGGTCTTTTCGAAGAACAAGGAAGATCATGCCAAGCACTTGCGTTTGGTGCTCGATAAGCTCAGGGAACATCAGTTCTACGCCAAGTTCTCAAAGTGCGAGTTTTGGCTCGATGAGGTTCTTTATCTTGGGCATATCATCTCTGCCAAGGGCGTTGCGGTGAATCCTGAGAAGGTGTCTGCAATTGTGAATTGGGAACCACCTCAGAACGTGAAGCAACTCCGTAGCTTCCTCGGTCTCGCAAGCTACTGTCGAAGGTTCGTTGAGAACTTTTCAAAGATTGCGAAGCCTCTTTCAAACCTTCTCCAGAAGCACGTCAAGTACGTTTGGTCTCTGGAATATGACATCGCTTTCAACACTTTGAAAGAGAAATTGGTCACTGCTCCAGTTTTGACTCCTCCTGATGAATCCAAACCGTTCGAGGTCTTCTGCGATGCCTCTCTTCAAGGTCTTGGTGCACTGTTGATGCAAGAGAAGAAAGTTGTGGCTTATACCTCTCGCCAGTTGAAGCCCGACGAGAAGAACTACCCCACTCATGACCTCGAGTTGGCGGCAGTTGTGCATGCTCTTTTGACTTGGAGACATCTCTTATTGGGAAGAAAAGTGGACATCTTCACTGACCACAAGAGTCTCAAGTACATCGTCACTCAGCCTAATCTCAACCTCAGGCAGACTCGTTGGGTCGAAATGATTCAAGAGTATAATCCGAGTTTCGAGTATACTCCAGGCAAGGCCAATGTGATTGCTGACGCTTTGATCAGGAAGGCTTATTGCAACAGTCTGATTCTCAAGCCTTATCAACCCGAGCTTTGTGAAGCTTTCCGCAAACTCAATCTGCAAGTTGTTCCTCAAGGTTTCCTCGCCAACCTTCAAGTCTCTCCTACCTTGGAAGATCAGATCCGCGAGGCTCAACTTGATGCTATGGTGAAGAAGGTGAAGATTGGAATTGCCAAGAGCCAACCCAAGTACAAGTGCTACCGCCTTGATGACCAGGATACTCTCTTCTTCGAGGATCGTATTGTTGTGCCCAAAGGTGATCTTCGTAAGGTTATCATGAATGAGGCGCACAATTCACTCCTCTCCATCCACCCTAGGAGCACAAGGATGTATCAGGACCTCAAACAGGCTTATTGGTGGACTCGAATGAAGCGCGAGATTGCTCAGTTCGTGAATGAGTGTGATGTCTGCAGAAGAGTGAAGGCAGAACTCCAAAGGCCAGTTGGTCTCCTCCAACCTCTTGCCATTCCAGAATGGAAGTTTGACCACATTAAGATGGACTTCGTGACTAGGTTTCCAAAGTCAAAGCATGGCAATGATGCTATATTCGTTGTCATCGACAAACTCACTAAAGTGGCTCACTTTCTGCCTATCAAAGAGTCAATCACTGCAGCTCAATTGGCGGAGCTCTATACCTCTCGTATTGTCTCTCTGCACGGTATTCCACAGGTGATCTCTTCAGACCGTGGCAGCATCTTTACCTCCAAGTTTTGGGATTCTTTTCAGAAGGCCATGGGCACCAACATCCGCTTCAGCACAACTTTCCATCCTCAAACTAGCGGTCAAGTCGAGCGTGTCAATCAGATTCTTGAAGATATGCTCAGAGCTTGTGTGATTTCCTTTGGCATGAAGTGGGAAGATTGTCTTCCATACGCCGAATTCTCTACAACAACAGTTTTCAAGCAAGTTCGGGCAAGGCCCCATTCGAAATCCTATATGGCAGGAAGTGCCGTACCCCACTCAACTGGTCAGAAACCGGTGAACGTCAACTTCTCGGAAATGACTTAATCACAGAGGCAGAGGAGATGTGCAAAGTCGTTCGTGATAACCTCAAAGCAGCGCAATCGCACCAGAAGAGCTACTATGATAGTAAGCACCGTGATTTGGCTTTCGAGATCGGAGATCATGTGTACCTCCGTGTCTCTCCAATGAAAGGTACTCGTCGCTTCGGTATCAAAGGGAAGCTTGCCCCTAGATACATGGGACCTTTCAAGATCATCAGCAAGAGAGGCGATCTCGCCTTTCAACTCGAGCTTCCATCAAACTTTACAAATGTGCATGATGTGTTCCATGTTTCTCAGCTCCGCAAGTGCTTCAAGACTCCTGACCGCACCGTCAACTTCGAGGACATTGATCTCCAAGAAGACCTCTCTTATCGTGAGCACCCAGTTGCTATTCTTGAAGAGACTGAACGCAAGACTCGCAATAAGTCAATCAAATTCCTCAAAGTCAAGTGGTCACACCATTCCGACCGTGAAGCCACCTGGGGACACGAGGATCACCTCCATTCTGAGTACCCAGCGTTTTTCCAGTCCTAGATCTCGGGACGAGATCCTTTCGTAGTGGTGGAGTGTTGTAACACCCCGGATGTAATTTACCTAATATGTACTCCAACTCTTGCCGTTTCTGGCGCTAAGTTATTTTATTTCCTCGGGTTCGGGTTTTTGTCTCCATGTGTTTTTGTCGTTGTCATGCATCTCATATCATGTCATCATGTGCATTGCATTTGCATACGTGTTCGTCTCATGCATCCGAGCATTTTCCCCGTTGTCCGTTTTGCATTCCGGCGCTCCTATCTCCTCCGGTGGTCCTTTCTACCTTCCTTTCGTGTGTGGGGATTAAACATTTCTAGATTGGACCGAGACTTGCCAAGTGGCCTTGGTTTACTACCGGTAGACCGCCTGTCAAGTTTCGTACCATTTGGACTTCATTTGATGCTCCAGCGGTTAACCGAGGGACCGAGAAGGCCTCGTGTGTGTTGCAGCCCAACACCCCTCCAATTTGGCGCAAAACCCACCTAAACCCTCTCCATCATCTAGAGTGTTCGATCACTCTCCCAGCTCCCTCTATCTATAAATAGGTGCACTCCGCAGAAAATTCCGGATCCCTAACCCTAGCCCCGCTCCCTCTCCGCCGCCAGACAAAAATCGCCGGGCCGGACGTGTCCGACCCGCGCCTCCGCCGCCACGTGGCGCCTCCCCATTCGCCCGGCCGCCTCCCTCCGCCACCGGCCCAGTTGAGCCCGGATCGGGCCCCCCGAGCCCACCTGCTACAGCGCCGCCCCGCGCCTCTCCCTCGCCCGTGGAGCCGCGCCGCCCGCGCCGGCGAGGTCCTCCACCGGCGCCGCTCCGTCTCCGGCTGCCGAGCTCGCCGCCGCCCGCCATTGTCGCGCCGGTGCCGCCTCCACGCCGGCCTCGAGCTCCTCCGCGCCACCGCAAGTCCGGCGACCTCGGCCGGAGCTCCCCATGTCTGGCTACGTATGAACTCTGGTGACCTCCCTTGCGAAATTCGGTGACCTCAAGCTCCTGTTCCAGCGTTCCTCATAAAGCGTGCACGATCTGGATCCAGATCTGGATCTGAGGTTGACCTAATCTTGCACGAAACCCTAATAATTTGCATTTTTCATCATGCTATATCTCCGCATCTGTAGCTCCGTTTTGCGCATGTAGCATATCAAAATGTTCGTCTCATAGAGTACATCATTTCATCTCATTGCATAATTTTCATTTGAGCTCATCTTGATGCCCGAAATGCTGTTGGAAGAGTTTTATTTCAGTTAATTGCCAGATCTGCTGCATCAAATAGCTATTTGTCATTTTTGCCATGTTTAATGTGTGCATGATATGCTCCTGAGCTCTACATGAGTTTTGTTATATGCTTTGCCATCTTTCGAGAGGTGCTATCCATGTATTTTTTGATATATGTGGTGACTAGCACAAGCTTGCAAAGTGGTGCATTTGTTAATGCTGATTTCAGGGACTTAGAATTTCTCTAAGTCCTTGATCTCTTTTTATCAATATGCCATATGTTCATGTTGTTTCCTAGTGAACATGCCTACTCGTTAACATATTTGCATGCTCCAGTTTTTCACAAAGTCTAAGATCTGATTATGTTTTTGCCATGTTCACATGCTTGCAATTGTATTTTCGGATCCCTTTTGGCTCAAGGTTACTAAGGGACTTTTGTTAAGCTCTTTGAGTAGCTCCATGACATGCCTTGCTTTGCCATGTTAGGTTCCTGTAGCATATAGTTTTCATGCTCCAAAGTGTGCTACCTGATCTGAAATTCCAGACTAGTGTTAATTTCACTAAGTCTGAAACCTGTTTATCAATTGCACTTTTGCCATGCTTGTTTGAACCTGTTAATGGATGAATTGGCCGTAGCTCAGTGTTCATCTTTTGTCAAGCATTATGAGTGGATCCCTGCCATGTATTTTGTTTCCATGTTTGATTGATGTAGCCTAATTATCTTGTTTCATTTAGATGGCTACTTGCTGTTTATCGCAGACCGGTGCCATATTTGTTTTGCTTGCCATTTCCAAACCGTGCATCCGATTCCGGTGATCCTTATATCGATTTCAACCAAAATCACCTCATCTTTCCAGTGGCACTCTTGGACATCCAAGTTGAGTCCAGGTTCTTTCATTCCTTGTCAAATCTTGCATATGCATCACATATCGCATCCCGCATAGCATACCATGTTTGCATCATGTTGTTTGAGCTTTGCACGTGGTTGATTGTGTCCTTTTTGCTTGTTTGTCTTGTTTGGGTAGAGCCGGGAGAAGAGTTTGCTAATGAGGAGCCCGTTGAGTTTGCTTTCGAGGATCCAGTCAACTCTGACAACTTTGCAGGCAAGATGATCATACCCTCGAAATCACTTCTATCTTTGCTTTGCTAGATGCTCGCTCTTTCGCTATGCCTATGCTACGATGCCTACCACTTGCTTATCATGCCTCCCAAATTGCCATGTCAAACCTCTAACCCACCATGTCCTAGCAAACCGTTGATTGGCTATGTTACCGCTTTGCTCAGCCCCTCTTATAGCGTTGCTAGTTGCAGGTGAAGATTGGAGACCGTTCCTTGTTGGAATATTATTTTCTTGTTGGGATATCACTATATTATCTTGTTATCTTAATGCATCTATATACTTGGTAAAGGGTGGAAGGCTCGCCCTTTTGCCTAGTGTTTTGTTCCACTCTTGCCGCCCTAGTTTCCGTCATATCGGTGTTATGTTCCCGGATTTTGCGTTCCTTACACGGTTGGGTGATAATGGGAACCCCTTGACAGTTCGCCTTGATTAAAACTCCTCCATAAATGCCCAACCTTGGTTTTACCATTTGCCACCTAGCCTCTTTTTCCCTTGGGTTTCCGTAGCCCGAGGGTCATCTTATTTTAAACCCCCCTGGGCCAGTGCTCCTCTGAGTATTGGTCCACCTCGTCAGCCGCCGGTGGCCACCAGGGGCAACTCTGGGCTGGCCTACCGGAAGTTTAGACAATCTGAGTGTGCCCTGAGAACGAGATATGTGCAGCTCCTATCAGGATTTGTTGGCACATTCGGGCGGTGTTGCTGGATTTGTTTTAACTTGTCGAAGTTGTCTTGTAGAACCGGGACACCGAGTCTGATCGGAATGTCTCGGGAGAAGGTATATCCTTCGTTGACCGTGAGAGCTTGTCATGGGCTAAGTTGGGACTCCCTTGTAGGGTTTTGAACTTTCGAAAGCCGTGCCCGCGGTTATCGGTAGATGGGAATTTGTTAATGTCCGGTTGTAGATAACTTGAACCTTAACTTAATTAAAATGAATCAACTGAGTGTGTTACCGTGATGGTCTCTTCTCGGCGGAGTCCGGGAAGTGAACACGGTGTTCTCTAGTTCTTCGTTCATGCTTTGCCTCCTCTTCTCGCTCTCTCTTTTGCGAACAGGTTAGCCACCATATATGCTAGTCGCTTGCTGTAGCTCCACATATTACCTTGCCTTACCTATAAGCTTAAATAGTCTTGATCGCGAGGGTGCGAGATTGCTGAGTCCCCGTGGCTCACAGATTACTTCCAAACCATATGCAGGGTCCGATGACTCCATTCCAAATGATGCGCTTGAGCTCAAGTGGGAGTTCAACGAAGACTCCCGTCGTTACTATGTGTCTTTCCCTGATGATCAGTAGTAGTGCCCAGTTGGGGCGATCGGGTCCATGTCGCATGTTGGGGTTGATCTTTTATTTTGGTACCGTAGTCGGACCATGAGTGCATTGGATGATGTAATGTTATTTATGTACTTTGTGTGACATGGCGAGTGTAAGCCAACTATGTACCTTTCCCCTTATTATCTATTTACATGGGTTGTTGTGAAGATTACCTTATTTGCGACATTGCTTTCAATGTGGTTATGCCTCTAAGTCGTGCTTCGACACGTAGGAGATATAGCCGCATCGAGGGTGTTACAGTGCCCATCCTACATTTTTCCTCCCAACCGAATTGGGCCAAACCCATATCTCTCTTTTGTTTTTCTCTGTTTCCTACCCAACCACTCCTTCTCTATATTTTTTCTTCCCCATGGGCCTGGCCGAATTGGCCCATATCTCCCAACCAACGAACCCCTCTCCTCCTTGTAGGTTCACAACTCACAGAAGATGAAATCTCAACAGCCACCTACGTACACACATAGAAACTCTGCACCTTCCTTTAATTCCTCTTCCCTTCCTATTCCTCTCACGCCTCCTCTTCTTTCCTTCCTCTATACGTTCACAATCTACAGAGACTAGAAACGTAACGTACAGAAGAGAAACAACCCCTCCTCTAACTTCCCTTAAATCTCATTCCTTTCCAAAACTGCAGGCAGCATGCTATGCTCCTCCACCTCCTTTTCCAATTCTCGTGACACCCAGCCTTCTCCCTTCCTCTCTGTCTCCAGAAACTCTGTCCAAAGAATGATGCACCATGAACACCAATGCTCCATCCCATTGATGCAGGCCCTTCCCGTCCATGCCCTTGCGCCAGAAGGTTCCCCTCGACACCATGATTCCATTCAGGGAAGAAGGAACGCGATCCATCAAGCACACACGAAGAATTCTGCATGTCCGCATACACTGTTCATCAAGTTTGTCGCACTGTTCCATCAAACTCGGTGAGCCTCTATCAAATTCCTTTTGCATGCGTACTTGTCATCACCTAGTGTATCCCGTAGACATCATGATTCAACCTATCTCTGTCGTTGGCCGCGTGTGTCCAAAACCGAATTCGATTCGATGGCATAGGCATAATTCTTTAGTTTTGTTCATCATATGACTTTGAGCCCAATAGATAAAATTCTCCATATGACCGTAGAAATCCAGTGATGGGATTAGATTGTTGGTTCTATCTTGTGATCGGTAGAAGAGATATAATCTTAGTCGTTTTTTTGTATGGAATCCAAATAGGTTTTGTGTTGGTAGAACTTTTCTATTGGTATGTTATTTCTATGTCTCTCATTATGCCTAGGAGTATCAAATGGTTTACTCGATTGATTTGAAGGTGCAGTTTTTTGTAGCATTTCATGTAGATAACTTTGTGCATCATCTAAAAGTATGATATGCCTTTCTATTAGTTCCTTCGAGTTATTACCTTGTGTAGGAGTTGATTGGTGCATTAGTTATCATCCCTCATACATGATTGGCGCATGTTATTATTTTAATTAGATTTGGAGCATTATTAGTGTAATCTTATTATCATTATTTTGGTTATGTTTGATACTTATTGTTTGCGAGCATACAATAGTTGGTGAACGCTCGACATGGTTATATTTATGTGGAATTATTCTAAACTTTCCTTTATGTATCAAATAATGGAGTATTTCATGTTTCGATTATTTCTTTTGTTTAGCATGAATATATCTTAGATATATTTTCTATATTCATTTACATCCATGTAGCATGTGTGTTTTATATATTCAAAATCATGTCATGCCTATGATAGTGGTCTGTCAATCTATTATTTTGTTGTTTAGTTTCTTTATAGTAGTTGTCTTGAATTGGCATGTTAACTTAGAACATAGCCATGGTTGTGATGAATTACTTGTTGTAGGCACTCTATTAGCATTTTAATTATCTATCGCATCATGTGTGGTTCAAGATCACTTTCTCACTTTTCTAAGTATGTGACATGTCATGTTTTATGTGTTATTTTAGTAGAAAATTTTGAGTAATTGTTAATGCGATTTTGTAGATGTTTATTGTTTATTATTGCATGGATAGTTGCTTTATGTCATTGTTATATTTGCGTTTTATATAGAATTTATTCGTTGTGACATAGTGTTCAGTTTATTGTTTCTTGGTAATTAGCAAACATGTTATATTTACCTAGGATAGTAGCTATGCATGCTTAGTTGATTGACATGTCATATTAATATTTACTCAAGTAGAAGGCATATTGGGTTGTATGCCTACCATGTGTTATATCATTGGTAGTTTGTACCTTATGTTCATACATTTGGTTAATGTTTACTTGGTAGATATATCATAGTGATTTGTTGATACCATACATTCTTTTATTTAGGAATTTCTTGCCTTATCAATACATGTCATGATGATCGATTATATAACTTGATTGCAAAACACGTGTGTGTACCAATCTGTGTGTTGTATGATGCTTAGTTGTGTACCTTTTATATATTTGCAAGTGTATGATGACTACATAGAAATGCACGTCATCTTGTTATTCATGTTTCTATAACACATGTTGATTTGGTTGATGAGATGATCTAGTTGTATACTTTCCTACATGCTTAGTATGCTTCCATGTTCTCATTTATCATAACTAGCATGGTAGTGTTGTATGCTAACGTCGTGCTTGATCTTTAGGTCACTTGTTATCAACTAGGTTATCTCATAGTTACACTTTGCATTTTATTAATAGCATATTTTGGTATCTCGTGTCATGATCATCCATGCTTAGCATCATATCTGGTTTAGCTTACTATTGCACTTGTGGTATGCCTAAGTCTAGACATCAAGTCATGCTAGTTATCTTTCATGTGTTATTATATTCCATGTGTTATACTTGTACTTGTGTTGCTCATATATGCTTGACTTGTCTCATGTTAGTGTTATGAGTGTTTGGCACATGTTGCATTAGCTCATCACATGACTAGGATAGTTCACCTTTCAATAGTTGAGTTGTGTCTTTCTCATAAGCTTAGTGCACATTGTTGCTTTGTTGTTAATCATGTTGTGGTAATATTTTTGCTAGAGGTCATATGGATATTAGTTGTTTCCTTTATTATAAAGAGTGTCCTAGTTTAGTATCTTCTCATGGTCACTCATATGTTTAATGCTTTTCTTATTAGATAAGACCTCTTCATGATTCTATACTCACATGCCTTGTATGATGTTTCTGGTTATTTAATTTGCCAATTATTTTTGTGATAGCACTGGTTTGTCTTTTGTCATAGAAATGCTTGCTTATAGTTGTTATGATTGGTGTTTAGTCTTTGCTTATTGTTAACCATTATAAAATATTTGGATACATCCAAATATTTACTTGTGGTTGATTATTAATCTTAATCATATCATGCCTGGATAGTAGTTCACTCTTTTGTTCCATGTCTTGTATAGTTTCTTGTTAATTGTTTGACAAATGACCTTGGTTTGTTATAATAGAGTTGATCCTATTTTATATTAATAATGTTATAGGGTTACACCTAGGTCAATTTGATTCATGTTGTTGAGTGATGTTCGATTTCGTAACTAGTATGGTTTGTAATGTTTGTTCGTTTGTCTTATGGAACTATTGCCTTTTGAATTATTATATAATTGATGTATATGTTTGACTACTATTGACCATTATAAATATTTAGATTCTATCTAAATATCTATTTGTGGTTAACTATTACCTTCATCATGTCATGTTGTAATTGTGTGGTTAAATGCATAGGATGGTTCCTTTTCATGTGTGTTGATGCCATTGTGTTTGTTAGATAGTAGTTTCCTATATAGTTTGTTGAGATGTGTAGTGGGCACTACTAGTGTTTAATTGCATATTCGTATTGGAACGTTAGTCTTGATCGCCAAGTATTTCTTAGTTGTGTCAACCTCAACCATGTCACTTCACTGAATCCTTTCTCTTACATCCTAATCAACCTCATTTCAAAGTCTCCATCTTGATCAATATCTTGTTGTCCATACAATTTTAAATTGTTTTGGATGTTATTTGGATTTACTTTTGCTTTGGTATTTATTGTTTGTCTTTTGCTATCATTTCGACGAGTAGGGAGTGACGATATCGATGTTGGACATGGACGGAACAGGTTATTGAAGAAGGACTCAACAACGAAGGCATGCCTTCATCTTTGATCATACTTATCCTATGGTTTACAAAATTGCATTGAGTTTTATTGTTAGTATGTGCATGTCATTTTAATTCTCATAGCTAACATGTCGATTGACACATTACCTTGATCCGCTTGTCGCCTATTCACTTGACACCTGAGTAGAATTATAGTATTCTTGTAGAGTAGAAATGCTTAGCCATGCTTATTACCCTATAGGTGCTTTGTTGAATGACCTCTGAGTCATTGATAGTTGAAACTTACCGCTGAGCTAGGCCAGATGGCTTTATTGATATCCTCTACTCTCTTCTACTCTGGGTGAAACTTACCATCTGAATATTGGCGCGGGCGACAGCTGAATCAAGGATTGAAGGAGCGATTGGCTGCCCTTCATGAGTTGAAGGGGGCAATCAGTCATCCGTGCCGCTTAAGGCCTAATAAGTCTTGGATTTGAAGATTGTGATAATAGTACAACCACATGCTATATGGGCACTAGCTTGGTCAAGTAAGCTAGTCAGCCTTAGGTGTCGATGTTGCCGTACCGTAGATGGGATAGCTGCCTTGTGAGGAGTATCCTCGGCATAGATGGGGGGACCGGTTTGAGGACGTACTCTCAGTTCCGTGTGCCAGACCCGGTGGGCATGTCACATCTTTGGGGGATCTAGTCTAAAGACCTCGTCACAATCTCCTAGCCGGTATACCAGATGGTGTACTACGCTAGCAACGGCTAGTGGCAACAAGTCGGGATTGTGTCGTGTGGGTAAAGTGTACAACCTCTGCAGAGTATAAAACTATTCGAATAGCCGTGTCCACGGTCAAGGACAGCACATGAATCTTTCTTGACATACAGGACCTGTCTTACTTATTCCCTCTTTGCCCCTATTCTCAAAACCTATGAAGGACGTGAGTTGATCGAGGATCCTCACTCAAAAAAAGTTATTATGGAGATAAAACATGTTTTCATCTAAAACCACTTTTATCCAATTGCTTTATTTGTCAAACAAAATTAGCTTTATGCAAATGAGCCATATAGCCTTCCTTTGAAGCCACATGGAGAGCTATTAGGTCCTTCCCCGTGGGAGGCATGTTGAGTACGTAATGTACTCATGGCAATAATTTTGTTGACAACAAAGTTGCATGAAGACGAAGGTGATGAGTACTACTACTATGGCAATCTGTAGGAGTGAGGTCACATGGACTACATCGACTGCCTGTGGCTGAGATGGAGTCACTATGCATTTTACTTTCCGCTGTTTTCTGATTGTAAATGTCATGAGACATCTCACTAGGTATGTCTTGTGACAAATATACTACTTGTAATGCTTTTACGTATTCTGCAATGATATCATTTCACTGTGTTGTCAACATTGATCCTGGGGTTGACAAATGTACACAGGAGGATCTGGAAGTTAATTCCAGGTTCTCACACATTGCGGCCCTGAAGGTAAGCTTGAGGGCCGCTAGGCATCTTCATGAGGTTGTAGGCCAGATGGGTCGCTGCCATGAACCGAGCCAAACCAGGGTACCCGAGGATGGCGTTGTACGGGAGGCCGATGCGGTCTATGTCAAAGTCGATGAGCTCGGTGCGGTAGTTGTCCCGGGTACCGAAGGTGAACGAGAGGCGTATTTGCCCCAAGGGGCTGGTGGACCTGCTGCCGACTCTGGATAAAGGCTTGGTGGGGCGGAGCCGGCCGTATGGCACATGAAGCAAGCCGAAAGCTTCCACGGAGAGCAAGTTGAGGCCTGCTCCACTGTTGATGAGTGTCTTGGTCATGGCGATGTTGCAAATGGTGGGCGTGCAGAGCATCGGAAGCGCACCCGAGCCGGCAGTGGTAGCGGGGTGATCCACTGAGTCAAACATGAGGTCGGCCTTGGGCGCCGCCCATCCTGGAGGGGCTACGCACTGCACAGAGGTGGCGCCGATCTGGCGGAAGAACTGCTTGCTCTGGCGGTCCGAGGGTGGCGCTTGCGAGCCGCCGAGGAGGGCCGCGGCGGCGACAGGCACCGGTGCCGCGAAGCGTGCGATGAAAAGGCCGCACAACTCCTCCCAAGAGACCACAGAGGATCTTGGCAGGTTGAGCAGCCAGGCGCACGGTGCGCCAGCAAGGGCCATGTGGAACCAGTTGGCCATGATCTTGTCGTCGCCTCCAGCTTCCAGGACGGCCTCCTCGTATGCCAGCATGAAGGTCGACGGATCCTTCGCGCCGTCATTGTGGGGCGGCATCTTTGGCTTGAACTTGTGCAGCACTGCACCCGCCGCAGGGCGGGGGTGAAGGCCCTGAGCCCCTTGGCATCTCCATGGTCACAAGCCGATCCAGTCAGAGGAGCCGCGCTAGCCATGGGGACCAGACGAAGAGGCGGAGCCGACGGAGGATTGGAACTTCGGCACACCCCTACCTAGCTCGCCAAATGTGAGACTACGGGTTCTGGCAAACCCTTGAGGTTTGAACACTGGGGTGCGCACGAAGATCTCTTCCCCCCTGGCTCACACTCTCGCAACGATCTCAAAGCCTAGCTCGCCAAACCCGAGGAACAAGGGACACAAGATTTTATACCGGTTTGGGCCACCGTTGTAGTGTAATACCCTACTCCAGTGTGGTGTGGTGGATTGCCTTGCAGGCTGGGGATGAACAAGTACAAGGGAAGAATAGCCTCCTGAGGAAAGGTGTTCTTGAGCTCAGAGAGCTTGTGTGGTTGGGGATGATCTGGATCTCTCCCCCTCCTATGGTGGTGGTTAGTCCTATTTATAGAGGCCCGGGTCCTCTCCCCAAATATTAGGCGGGAAGGGATCCCACAACGGCCAATTTGAAGGGGGAGAACGAGTACAAGTTATCCTGATAAAAGGTGGTCTTCGCCTGCCAAAGGCTCTGGTGGTGGTGACACCGTCGTGGGCTCCGTGATGACCTCTGTCTTCCGTCCTGCTGGTCTTGGTCTCGTTGCACTGATATGGAAACCATTGCCTGACGCCTCAAGACTCCTCGCCTGTGCCTGCCTCTTTAGCACCAAAGAGCAAAATGGCACTCTGCGCCCGCTGGCGCCCACTTGGCCTTGGTCATCATGGCTCATGTCACGGAAACCTCACGAGGTGCCTCCTGCCTTGATCTCTCTGCTCCTCACGAGCCAACCTAGTGAGGATGCCCTTGAGGAGGTCTTGTGTCATCCGCCTCGTGAGGCTTTGCCCCTCGCGAGGGTCTTGAGTGTTGGTTGATGTCGGTGAGAACGACACCTATGGGATCACTGGGATCCCTTCTACGGTCAGCGGGTGCGGGGTCGTGAGAAGAGCATGTTTAGGAGCAAGCACACGGATCGTTTACCCAGGTTCGGGCCGCGAGGATGCGTAAAACCCTAATCCTGCTTTGGTGGATGTATTGAGTGTTCTTGAGCTTTCTAAACTAGCTACGGTGGCTGTCCCGTTACCAAAAGCTGAATCCCTCTCCTGGTCGCCTCGAGCCTCCTTTTATAGGCAAAGGGGGCTGCCATAGTGGCACACAGGAGGTGGAAAGGCCTACAGTGCACGAGCTTATCGCACGACATTACGGGACAAAGCGCATTAAATGCGCTACGTAGATGTCCATTAGCTTTATCGGGGACGGGAACGAGGCCTGTCCCGTCCGTCGCTGCCCCGCCTCGCTTCGACACGCGCCCGGGCTGGCGATGCATGCAGCGCCATGTAGGAAGGCAGGTAACTGAGGTGGCGCGGTGGTAGGGCCTTCATGAAGATCTGCATGCCGCCACGCAGGTCCTTGCTGATTTGGCCTGGAAGCTGCATGTTGCCACGCAGGTGCCTACCCAGCTGGTTGGGCTGGCAGCTGCGTGCGAACAACAACAGAGTCTTGGCTGGTGCGGGCCTGGCAGTGGCCCTGCTGACACCCTCGGCAAGGGTCTTGCCGGGGGCTCGGCATGGGTCTTGCCGTGGCATTGCTGTCATCCCCGGCAAGGATCTTGCCGGAGGTCTTGTGGATTTCCTCGGCTAGGATCCTGCCGAGGGTTGCCGTCTTCTAGTCCTCATCTGAACTCACATATTTATGAGCTTGACGAAGATTTACATGCCACCACAGAGGAGCCTCCCGAGCCTTGCTTCCAATGCAATTGGTTGGGTTGGAGCCGGTGGGCTCAAGGGTGGTTCACTCCGTTCGCATCGGGCAAGTTGCCCCGACAAGGCTCTTGCCAGGGCTGCGGGGGCTGCCTCGGCAAGGATCTTGCCGAGGGAGTCCACCTCGCCCTCTTGCCCTCCTGTGCTTCCGGTCTTAGTGTCGCCTTGGTTGTCTCGTGATTCGGCTTCTCTCCGGGTTCCCTCCTCTGCCCTACTAAGTGTGGCCGCGGTGTGTGGCTCTGACTGCCCGCGCACAAGTAAAGGGGTCAAAAGGAGAGCCCCTACTTTTGTACACCGACAGGAGCCCCCGGGCCTGGGCCATACATAAGCGCGACGCATTGTTGGGTGATGTATACTACACAATCTTCTTCTTGTAGGCGTTGTTGGGCCTCCAAGTGCAGAGGTTTGTAGGACAGTAGCAAATTTCCCTCAAGTGGATGACCTAAGGTTTATCAATCCGTGGGAGGCATAGGATGAAGATGGTATCTCTCAAGCAATCCTGCAACCAAATAACAAAGAGTCTCTTGTGTCCCAAAGACACCCAATACAATGGTAAATTGTATAGGTGCACTAGTTCGGCGAAGAGATGGTGATACAAGTGCAATATGGATAGTAGATAATGGTTTTTGTAATATGAAAATATAAAAACAGCAAGGTAACTAATGATAAAAGTGAGCACAAACGGTATTGCAATGCTAGGAAACAAGGCCTAGGGTTCATACTTTCACTAGTGCAAGTTCTCTCAACAATAATAACATAATTGGATAATATAACTTTCCTCAACATGCAACAAAGAGTCACTCCAAAGTCACTAATAGCGGAGAACAAACGAAGAGATTATGGTAGGGTACGAAACCACCTCAAAGTTATCCTTTCTGATCGATCTATTCAAGAGTCAATAGTAAAATAACATGAAGCTATTCTTTCCGTTCAATCTATCATATAGTTCGTACTAGAATAACACCTTAAGACACAAATCAACCAAAACCCTAATGTTACCTAGATACTCCAATGTCACCTCAAGTATCCGTGGGAATGATTATACGATATGCATCACACAATCTCAGATTCATCTATTCAAACCAACACAAAGTACTTCAAAGAGTGCCCCAAAGTTTCTACCGGAGAGTCAAGACGAAAACGTGTGCCAACCCCTATGCATAGGTTCATGGGCGGAACCTGCAAGTTAATCACCAAAACATACATCAAGTGGATCAATAGAATACCCCATTGTCACCACGGGTATCCCACGCAAGACATACATCAAGTGTTCTCAAATCCTTAAAGACCCAATCCGATAAGATAACTTCAAAGGGAAAACTCAATCCATTACAAGAGAGTAGAGGGGGAGAAACATCATAAGATCCGACTATAATAGCAAAGCTCGCCATACATCAAGATCGTATCACCTCAAGAACATTGGAGAGAGAGAGAGACAAACACATAGCTACTGGTACATACCCTCAGCCCCGAGGGAGAACTACTCCCTCCTCGTCATGGAGAGCGCCGAGATGATGAAGATGGCCACCGGAGAGGGATTGCCCCTTCGGCAGGGTGCCAGAACGGGTCTAGATTGGTTTTCGGTGGCTACAGAGGCTTCTCGCGGCGGAACTCCAGATCTATTGTGCTCCCTGAAGTTTTTAGGGTATATGGGTATATATGGGAGGAAGAAGTACGTCGGTGGACCTCCGGGCTGTCCACGAGGCAGGGGGCGTGCCCAAGGGGGTGGGCGCGCCCCCCACCCTCGTGGGCAGCCCGGGACTCTCTTGGTCCAACTCCAATACTCCGTGGGCTTCTTCTGGTCCAAAAATAAGTTCCGTGAAGTTTCAGGTCAATTGGACTCTGTTTGATTTTCCTTTTCTATGATATTCTAAAACAAGGAAAAAACCAGAAACTGGCACTGGGCTCTAGGTTAATAGGTTAGTCCCAAAATCATGTAAAATAGCATATAAATGCATATAAAACATCCAAGGTTGATAATATAATAGCATGGAACAATAAAAAAAAGTATTGATATGTTGGAGATGTATCAGCATCCGCAAGCTTAATTCCTGCTCGTCCTCGAGTAGGTAAATGATAAAAACAAATTTTTTGATGTGGAATGCTACCTAACATATTTATCAATGTAGTTCTCTTTATTGTGGCAAGAATATTCAGATCATAAGATTCAAGACAAATGTTTAATATTGACATAAAAATAATAATATTTCAAGCATACTAACTAAGCAATCATGTCTTCTCAAAATAATATGGCCAAAGAAAGTTCACCCCTACAAAATCACATAGTTTGGTCATGCTCCATTTTTGTCACACAAGAATGCTCTTATCATGCACAACCCCGATCACAAGCCAAGCAATTGTTTCATACTTTAGTAATCTCAAACTTTTTTCAACTTTCACGCAATACATGAGGGGGTTATGTGGAGAAGACAAAAAAGGAGAAAGTCTCACATCGACGCAGCTAATCAATGGTCTAGGGAGATGCCCATCAATTGATGTCAATGCAAGGAGTAGGGATTGCCATGCAACGGATGCACTAGAGCTATAAATGTATGAAAGCTCAACAAAAGAACTAAGTGGGTGTGCATCCAACTTGCTTGCTCACGAAGACCTAGGGCACTTGAGGAGGCCCATTGTTCGAATATACAAGCCAAGTTCTATAATGAAAATTTCCCACTAGTATATGAAAGTGACAACATAAGAGACTCTCTATCATGAAGATCTTGGTGCTACTTTGAAGCACAAGTGTGGTAAACGGATAGTAACATTGTCCCTTCTCTCTTTTTATCTCATATTTTTTTTTGTTTTTTTTCTTTCTATTTTTTTGGCCTTTCCTTTTTTTTCCTCCGGAGTCTCATCCCGACTTGTGGGGGAACCATAGTATCCATCATCCTTTCCACACTGGGACAATGCTCTAATAATGATGATCGTCACACTTTTATTTACTTACAACTCAATACTTAGAACAAGATATGACTCTATATGAATGCCTCCGACGGTGTACCGGGATTGCGATGAATCATGTGTGACATGTATGAAAAATTATGAACGGTGGCTTTGCCACAAATATGATGTCAACTACATGATCATGCAAAGCAATATGACAATGATGATGCGTGTCATAATAAACTGAATGGTGGAAAGTTGCATGGCAATATATCTCGGAATGGCTATGGAAATGCCATAATAGGTAGGTATGGTGGCTGTTTTGAGGAAGATATAAGGAGGTTTATGTGTGAAAGACCATATCATATCACGGGGTTTGGATGCACCGGCGAAGTTTGCACCAACTCTGAAAGTGAGAAAGGGCATGCACGGTACCGAAGAGGCTAGCAATGATGGAAGGGTAAGAGTGCGTATAATCCATGGACTCAAAATTAGTCATAAAGAACTTACATACTTATTGCAAAAATCTACAAGTCATCAAAAACCAAGTATTATGCGCATGCTCCTAGGGGGATAGATTGGTTACACCTCATGTTTCAAATTTGTTACACAAAGTTTACCATACGTGCATGCTAAGGGACTTGCAAACTTCAACAAAAGTATTCCTCAAATTCACAACTACTCAACTAGCACAACTTTGATATCACTATCCCCGTATCTCAAAACAATCATCAAATATCAAACTTCTCTTAGTATTCAATGCACTCTATATGAATGTTTTTATTATATCCATCTTGGGTGCCCATCATATTAGGACTAGTTTCATAACCAAAGCAAACTACCATGCTGTTCTAAAGGAATCTCAAAATAATATAAGTGAAGCATGATAGATCAATTATTTCTTTAAAATAAAACCACCACCGTGCTCTAAAAGGATATAAGTGAAGCACTAGAGCAACGACAAACTACTCCAAAAGATATAAGTGAAGATCAATGAGTAGTTGAATAATTATGCAACTATGTGAAGACTCTCTAACATTTAAGAATTTAAGATCTTGGTATTTTATGCAAACAGCAAGCGAAACTAAATAAAATAAAATGACGCTCCAAGCAAAACACATATCATGTGGTGAATAAAAATATAGCTCCAAGTAAAGTTACCGATGAACGAAGACGAAAGAGGGGATGACTTCCGAGGCATCCCCAAGCTTAGGCTCTTTGTTATCCTTGAATATTGCCTTGGGGTGACTTGGGCCTCCCCAAGCTTAGGATCTTGCCAGTCCTTATTCCATAGTCCATTGAATCTTTACCCAAAACTTGAAAACTTCACAGCAAAAAACTTAACAGAAAACTCGTAAGCTCCGTTAGTATAAGAAAATAAATCAGCACTTAGGTACTGTTGTGAGCTCATTATAAATTCATATTGGTGAAATATCTACTGCATTCCAACTTCTCTATGGTTCATACCCTCCGATACTACGCATAGATTCATCAAAATAAGCAAACAACATATAGAAAACAGAATTTGTCAAAAACGGAACAGTCTGTAGCAATCTGGATCAAACGTATACTTCTGGAATCCCAAAAATTCTAAAATAAATTGATGGACGTGAGGAATTTATCTATTAATCATCTGCAAAAATAATTAACTAAATATCACTCTCGAATAAAACATTGCAGCAATTCTCGTGAGCGCTAAAGTTTCTGTTTTTACAGCCTGATCAACAAGACTTTCCCCAAGTCTTCCCAAAGGTTCTACTTGGCACAAACACTAATTAAAACATAAAACTACATCTAAACAGAGGCTAGATGAATTATTTATTACTAAACAAGAACAAAAATAAAATTGGGTTGCCTCCCAACAAGCGCTAAAGTTTAACGCCCCTAGCTAGGCATGATTATTTCATTATGCTCACATAAAAGATAAGAATTGAAACATAAAGAGAGCATCATGAAGAATATGACTAGCACATTTAAGCCTAACACACTTCCTATGCATAGGGATTTTGTGAGCAAAAAACTTGTGGGAACAATAATCAACTAGCATAGGAGGGCAAAACAAGCATAACTTCAAAACTTTAAGCACATAAAGAGTAAACTCTATGTTATTGCAATTCCTACAAGCATATGTTCCTCCCTCGTAATAATTTTCAGTAGCATCATGAATGAATTCAAATATATAACCAGCACCTAAAGCATTCTTTTCATGATCTACAAGTGTCGGTGTCAAAACCGGCGGATCTCGGGTAGGGGGTCCCGAACTGTGCGTCTAAGGCAGATGATAATAGGAGGCAGGGGACATGATGTTTACCTAGGTTCGGGCCCTCTTGATGGAGGTAATACCCTACGTCCTGCTTGATTGTTCTTGATGATATGAGTATTACAAGAGTTGATCTACCACGACATCGTAGAGGATAAACCCTATAAGCTAGCCTATGGTATGATTGTATGTTCTCCTACGAACTAAACCCTCCGCTTTATATAGACACCGGAGGGGGCTAGGGTTACACAGAGTCGGTTACAAGGGAGGAGATCTACATATCTGTATTCGCTAGCTTGCCTTCCATGCCAAGGAGAGTCCCATCCGGACACGGGACAAAGTCTTCAATCTTGTATCTTCATAGTCCAACAGTCCGGCCAAAGGATATAGTCCGGCTGTCCGGAGACCTCCTAATCCAGGACTCCCTCAGTAGCCCCTAAACCAGGCTTCAATGACGATGAGTCCGGCGCGCAGTATTGTCTTCGGCATTGCAAGGCGGGTTCCTCCTCTGAATACTCCCCAGAAGGTTTTGGACCCAAGGATAGTCACTACTAGGAAAAGGCCTACTAATGGCGCACTGGTTTTGCCTACTAATGGCGCATTACCAGTGCGCCATTAGTAGCACGCCACTAGTATATCTTACTAATGGCGCACCACATGTGCGCCATTAGTATCTGGTATACTAATGGCGCACCAGGCAGTGCGCCATTTGTTTTGCCCACAGTGCGCCACTAGTGTCTGCTATACTAATGGCGTACCACACGTTAGTGCGCCATTAGTAACAATTTTTTTAATTTTTTTGGTGCGCCATTAGTAACAATTTTTTTAATTTTTTTTCTTAATCCCATGTCACTATTTCACCTATGAGATATCCAACACATATATATACAACAAGCATCCATATAACAATCATAGACAACACACAAGTTCCATCATATATACATACATAGCCAACACACAAGTTCCATCGTATATACATACATAGCCAACACATAGTTCCATCGTTACATATTACAAAAGTTTCACATTGTTCATCCAACACTGTTATCCATCAATTCACAAAAGTTTCACATTGATACAAAATAAAAACACAAATGGAAAAGAAGCACTCCATCCATGCAAGCTTCCGTGAATTAAATCAAATCTGCAAAATGATAAACAAGAAGTTAGAAGAAGAAAAAGAAGAAGACTAGAAGAATAGTAGAAGAAGAAGAACACTAGAAGAAGAATAAGAAGAATTTTGGAAAAGAAATAAGAAGAAGACTATAAGATTATTATGTAAACTTGATCATTTTGTGCTAACATAAGTTATTTTGGAGCTAACCTATAGGAAACTAAGCATATAAGCTCTAAGTTAGCATATTAGAGCCAACTTAGATAAAATGAAGCTAACCTATGTCATTTTGGAAAAGAAGAAGAATAAGAAAAAGACTATAAGCTTATTATGTAAACTTGATCATTTTGTGCTAACATAAGTTACTTTGGAGCTAACCTATAGGAAACTAAGCATCTAAGCTCTAAGTTAGCATGTTAGAGCCAACTTAGGTAAAATGAAGCTAACCTATGTCATTTTGGAAAAGAAGAAGAATAAGAAAAAGACTATAAGATTATTATGTAAACTTGATCATTTTGGGCTAACATAAATTATTTTGGAGCTAACCTATAGGAAACTAAGCATATAAGCTCTAAGTTAGCATATTAGAGCCAACTTAGGTAAAATGAAGCTAACCTATGTCATTTTGGAAAAGAAGAAGACTAAGAAAAAGACTATAAGCTTAGTATGTAAACTTGATCATTTTGTGCTAACATAAGTTATTTTGGAGCTAACCTATAGGAAACTAAGCATATAAGCTCTAAGTTAGCATATTAGAGCCAACTTAGGTAAAATGAAGCTGACCTATGTCATTTTGGAAAAGAAGAAGAATAAGAAAAAGACTATAAGCTTATTATGTAAACTTGATCATTTGTGCTAACATAAATTATTTTGGAGCTAACCTATAGGAAAATAAGCATATAAGCTCTAAGTTAGCATATTAGAGCCAACTTAGGTAAAATGAAGCTAACCTATGTCATTTTGGAAAAGAAGAAGAATAAGAAAAAGACTATAAGCTTATTATGTAAACTTGATCATTTTGTGCTAACATAAGTTATTTTGGAGCTAACCTATAGGAAACTAAGCATATAAGCTCTAAGTTAGCATATTAGAGCCAACTTAGGTAAAATGAAGCTAACCTATAGGAAACTAAGCATATTAGAGATAACATAGGTAACTAAGTATATATATATATATCATTTTGGAGATCTGACATACCTGACAAAGTTCAGTTCTCATGCATTGTTCTTCTCCTTCTCCTTCCTCAGCCTGATGCGCCAAGAGCGGCGAGGCGGTGGAGGCGGTGGGATGTAGTCTTCTACCTCAATTGGCGTGGTCATGTCGCCTAGTTGTGGGATCACCGGCGCCACCACCGGTGCATGGCCATTGTCAGGCACCACCACCATCGCGAGGCCACCTTCAGGCACGACCATCGCTAGGTCATCCTCAGCCACCTCCATCTCTTGCCCATGGTCAGCCACCACCATCTCTTGCCCTTGGTCAGCCACCACCATCTCTTGCCCTTGGTCAGCCACCACCAGCGCTAGGTCATCCTCAGCCTGATGCCCATCGCCATCCTGCAGCTCCTCATCCCCACTCTGCTCCTCTTCTCCCGCACTCCAGTCCGGATCATCCTTCTTGTTGTCTATGTTGCTGCCAGAATCGCTGCTGCTTTCGCTAGAGCCATGGTCGCTGCTGCTTTGGCTGTAGCCATTGTCGCTGCTGCTGCTCCCATTACCTGTCCAAATGCAACAATGACAGTTAACAATCGATGTGAGACAAAGCCAAATGTAGAGGAATAAAAAGAGGTAGAATGTACCGGCATCATAATCTTCAGCGTAGCGCATGCGACACATAGTCGCGTTGAACACCTTCACGATGAGCATGGTGGCGTCGTCGTCATACGTGAAGAGAAGGAAGTACCCCAGCCGCAGGTCGTAGGCACGGTAGAACTTCTCCCACCCACGAGAAAAGTACATCCAGCCCTCCTTGATCACCAACTCCACATCCCACAGCCTGCGAAACCCGCTGCCGGCCTGTCGCACCTTCACATTATTTGGCGGATCTTCACCCATCAGCATGTTCTTAAAACTGTCCAGCCTTTGCAGTTTGGGACAATGAGTGATGTAGGCAAACAACAGATATCATAATGAGATGGGTGAAGGGGAGATCTCTCGTTTTATATACCTGCGTCATGGATGATACTGAAGTCCCAAGTATGATAGTGAAGAACTCGGAAGCATCCAACTCGTACTGCGGTGTCGCAGAGCGGCTGTGGCTGCTTCCCGCCATCTCTGATAAGCAGAAGAAGAGACCAATTAGTACCCTTACAACAGACCAACAGATCTTTATGCACTAGAACCGAACAAGGCAAGGCAAGGTATTAAGACAGATGTGAACATATGAGATAAAATCTAGAGACGTGAACACAGAAGAAAATAAGAACTACTCGTCATCATCACCAATATTGTTAAAGTTCCAGTTGGCCTAAATTTCTGAACATCTTCCAATTTATTATTTATGTCAAAGACACCTCACATATTATTATTCAGCAATATATTATGGACAATGGATAGATCTCATCTTAACAGAACTGTTGGGAAGAAAATATTAACACATGGAATAAATCTCCTGACATATCACATCTGATGCAATAAACCGATGCTCCTCTAACTATTCTAAAATAATCATATTGTCCTAATAGGCTACATTTACTTTGGCATGTGAAATGCAGTTACAATACTGTAGCATCTACCACAGTTGACTGCCTAGAGCATAGTGAAGAGAATTCATTGGGGCATGAGAACTAATAACTCGCAGCGTCGAGGGAAGCAAATCGTTGACAGGGCATAACAGGATAATCAGAGAAGCATCATAGTCAGAATCAGATTCTGAAATTTTAGCATAAGTCCCTTGTAAAATTCTAATCAAGTAGAAATGTCAACTAGAAGTTGAGATAAATGTAGCAATCAAATTGCAAAATCAGGGAGTTTGGTGGTTACATCACAAAGCAGCAGCCCATTAACACAACTTGGACACAACTAATGACATCCAGCTTATAGAAACCATTTAAGAGACACATGATGTACAAGCCTATATGGTAATGAAAGGATCTCTGGGACATAACAATGAGTGCACTAAATGTAAAAGGGACAGCGGTTGAACAATATGAGTTTTATCCTATTCAGCTATGTAGGAACACATTGAACGTTAAGTCAAGCAATTTCACCAGCATTGATATGCAAAGACAATGACAACACCGCCAAGGCGCCTAGAGCTCATCAATGGAGCAAACAGAATTAGCCACTGAGCAACAACTGAAGAGACACGTAATGATGTACAAGCCTGCAGGATAAGGAAAGCATCTACAGGACATAACAATGAGGGTGCCAAATATAAAAGAGGCAGTTTCATAGAAGCAGTGCCATAATAGGATAATCAGAGAAGCATCATAGTCTGAAGCTCTGACACTGTTATGAACCTAAGACCAACATTCTAATAGCATCAGCACACGAGCGCGCGAGAACGGCGTCGGCACGAAGCAGCAGCAGCGGCACGACGGGGCGGCAGCGGCGAGCTCCTGCTCCTAACCCTAGGGCGCCGCCCTGTGGGGGCATGGGGATGAGCGCGGGAGAGAGGGGGAGAGAGACTGACCAGGGGCCGCACGGGGACAACGGACTCGGGGGAGGGAGACGGTGAGCTCGTCGCAGTGGACGGCGGTGGGGTCGGAGTCGGGAGGGCGGTGATCTCGTGGGAGCAGCTGCTGGGCGCGGCGGGTGGGCGGGGGGCGGGGACGAGAACGACGGCGACGGCGGAGCGGTGGAGGGAGGCGGCGAGGGAGGCGGCGCTCGGCTCGGGGACGACGAAGGAGGCGAGGGGGGCGGCGAGGGGGACGGCGAACACGGGGGGCAGCGGGTGAGATCGATGAGGCAGGGGAGAGATTAGAGAGATTGGGGATTTAGTGTGGGGGGAAGCTTTCTAATGGCGCACCACACACTCGTGCGCCATAAGTACGACTATTCTAATGGCGCACCACCCCTCGGTGCGCCATTAGAATTTTGTTTTAATCTAGCCCACACTAGCCCTATCTACAACCTAACCCTATCTACAACAGAACCCACCCACTAGCCCGACTGGTCAGCACGGAGCACACACACTAGGAGGTCCTGGGTTTGATTCCCAGGCTCCCCAATATTTTTTTATGCATTTTAAATGCTGTTTTTTATATTTATTTGTGTTTAAATATGTTCAAACTTGTTTAAATCATAACAGTAATATTTTTTTATAAAAACAGTAATAATTTTTTAAAAAATATGTTCAAATTTGTTACTTGAAAATATCATCGGCGGCGGCGATGGAGCGGGGGAGGGTGCGGGGGGTGCCCATTGGCGGCGGTGGAACGGGGGAGGGTGCGGGGGGCCGGGTGCTCGTCGGCGGCGGTGGAGCGGGGGAGGGTTGCGGTGGGTCGTCGGCGGCGGTGGAGCTAGCGGGGGAGGGTGCGGGTGGGATCGAGATGGAGGGGGATCGAGATCGAGATGGAGGGGGAATCGAGATCGAGATGGAGGGGGATACTAATGGCGCACCGTGTAATAGTGCGCCATTACTAGTTTAAACTAGTAATGGCGCACTGTGAAACGGTGCGCCATTAGTAGTTTTGCAAAAAAAAGAATAAGAAAAAAATTACTGTAATGGCGCACTCTCTGCCTGGTGCGCCATTACTAGTTAGAACTAGTAATGGCGCATTGTCGACCTGATGCGCCATTAGTATGTATGGAAAAATGGAAAAAAAATTAATACTAGTGGCGCACCCTGTTTCTGGTGCGCCATTAGTGTCTTCCACACTAATGGCGCATCACCAACAGGTGCGCCATTAGTATATAGTAGTGGCGCACTACTTCCCTGGTGCGCCATTAGTATCAATCCTATCTATAGCCCTTTTCCTAGTAGTGAGTGTCTGGCTCTACAAAACAGTTTGCACATACCATCGTAGAGAGAATAATATTTCCACAAATCTAATGTGCTGATGCGTTTTGACAGCACGACGTCATGTCATGACCCGGTCCTTATCCGAACCGTTTTTCCCAACCAACACTGCACATATTGCAAGGCGGTTTTCTTGACACGTCTTGTCGAAGCAGAGATCGTGCCCCCCTTATTATGGGATTCTCATCAATACGGACGTGGGTAACCCACTCGTGCCCGTCGGCATGACTCCTCGATTTTAGGCGAGTCCAAAACGGCCGTGAGGAGGACGCTTGATATTCACCCTCTTTATAAAGAGGCCAAGACCTGTCCTTTTTTCCTCTCGTGCTCAATCGAATCCTTCTCCCGCCTTGAGTTCCAACACCCTAGGCTCAGGTCAGGCGCTTCCGACCTTCAGCCATGTCCGGATCCAACCTCCAAGGTCGGTGGATGCCTTCCTCTATCACAGAGGAGGACATCAAGAAGCTGAGAGAGGCCAGATATCTGATACGTCTCCAACGTATCTATAATTTTTGATTGCTCCATGCTATATTATCTACTGTTTTGGACTATATTGGGCTTTATTTTCCACTTTTATATTATTTTTGGGACTAACCTATTAACCGGAGGCCTAGCCCAGAATTGCAGTTTTTTTGCCTATTTCAGTGTTTCAGAGAAACATAATTTCAAACAAAGTCCAAACGGAATGAAACCTACGGAAACGTGATTTTCTCATCAGATAAGATCCAGGAGACTTGGACCCTCCCTCAAGAAAGCCACGAGGCGGTCACGAGGGTGGAGGGCGCGCCCCCCTGCCTCGTGGGCCCCTCGAAGCTCCACCAACGTACTTCTTCCTCCCATATATATCCACGTATCCCCAAACGATCGGGGACGGAACCAAAAACCTAATTCCACCGTCGCAACTTTCTGTATCCACGAGATCCCATCTTGGGGCCTGTTCCGGAGCTCCGCCGGAGGGGGCATCGATCACGGAGGGCTCCTACATCATCATCCAAGCCCCTCCGATGAAGTGTGAGTAGTTTACTAAAGACCTACGGGTCCATAGTTAGTAGCTAGATGGCTTCTTCTCTCTTTTTGGATCTCAATACAATGTTCCCCCCTCTCTCGTGGAGATCTATTCGATGTAATCTTGTTTTTGCGGTGTGTTTGTTGAGACCGATGAATTGTGGGTTTATGATCCAGTCTATCTATGAATAATATTTGAATCTTCTCTAAATTCTTTTATGTATGATTGGTTATCTTTGCAAGTCTCTTCGAATTATCAGTTTGGTTTGGCCTACTAGATTGGTTGTTCTTGCCATGGGAGAAGTGCTTAGCTTTGGGTTCGATCTTGCGGTGTCCTTTCCTAGTGACAGAAGGGGCGGCAAGGCACGTATTGTATCGTTGCCATCGAGGATAACAAGATGGGGTTTTTATCATATTGCATGAAACTATCCCTACATCATGTCATCTTGCTAAGGCGTTACTCTGTTTTAACTTAATACTCTAGATGCATGCTGGATAGCGGTCGATGAGTGGAGTAATAGTAGTAGATGCAGGCAGGAGTCGGTCTACTTGTCTCGGATGTGATGCCTATATACATGATCATACCTAGATATTCTCATAACTATGCTCAATTCTGTCAATTGCTCAACAATAATTTGTTCACCCACCGTAGAATACTTATGCTCTTGAGAGAAGCCACTAGTGAAACCCATGACCCCCGGGTCTCTTTCTCATCATATCAATCTCCATCTCTTTATTATTGCTTTGCTTTTACTTTGCCTTTTACCTTTTACTTTGCATCTCTATACCAAAAATACCAAAAAATATTATTTATCATCTCTATCAGATCTCACTTTCGTAAGTGACCGTGAAGGGATTGACAACCCCTAAGCGCGTTGGTTGTGTTGAGCTATTGTTTTTGTGTAGGTACGAGGGACTCGCGCGTAGCCTCCTACTGGATTGATACCTTGGTTCTCAAAAACCGAGGGAAATACTTAAGCTACTTTGCTGCATCATCCTCTCCTCTTCGGGGAAATCCAACGCAGTGCTCAAGAGGTAGCAATATCTGACTGCCGAAATTTCACACAGGCTGCCCGCCCGAGGGCAGGTCATCCCAACTCCCGAACCCAACGAGAGTGCTGTGTTCATCTCTCACTTCCTCCGAGGACTAGGCCTCGCTCTCGATCCCTTTGTTAGGGGGCTCATGTTCTATTATGGGCTAGATTTCCATGATCTGGCCCCGGATTCCCTCCTTCACATCTCGTCGTATGTGAGGCCTTCCTCCACACTACCCCTCACTTCGGCATGTGGCTCAAGACCTTCAATGTGAAGCCGAAGATGATCGAGGGGCGACACGCAGAGTGCGGAGGTGCCGTGATAAGCAAAAGTGATGATGCTCCATGGCCAGAGGGTTCCTTCCCAGAGGCGTCTAGCTTGTGGCAGCAGGAGTGGTTTTACATCACTGCTCCCCGAAGTACCAAGTGGGTAGCCGCCCTGCCTTTCGCTCGGCCCCCCCACCACAACTGACATCATGGATCAGCAGGGGGCTGAGCTGGGCTCCAGCAAATGATGTGCCGATATTGCAGAGCCGCATCCAAGATTTCTTTGAGAGAGAATTCATCCTGGTTATGGTAATGCAAGTTATGCTAGTTCGCCGAGTCCAGCCTTGCAAACATCGACCCCTCCATATGTGGGAATTCAACCCGGAAGGACCGTGAACTATCCAGCACTTCCTCGGATGACGCTCGAGGAGATGTACAAATTGTTCTTCGGACCCCAAATAGAGTGTCCGGATACCACCGAGGATGCGGGTCTGAGCCGCAACTGCCCTGATACCCAAGTAACTAATCCCATGGCCGAACACGCTGTCCTTTTATTTATCATGACATCATTCTGAAAAGTCGCTCTTTGACCGGGACTGGATAACAAAGGCAAAGATGATCAGGTGTTCGGCCCCCCTTCCCGAAGGCTTAGCCAATCCAGTACTGGACAGAATGCTCGAGTCGGCGCCTTATCAGGTTCCCTCAAAAGGAAGATGAGGGGGAATAAAGAGGCCACAATCGGGGGAATTAGCACTTCCGCAAAGGAGGATAACCAGGGAGAAGAATCTGACATTCCCTCTCCCCGAGGAAGGAAGAGGACTGTCGGTGTCAAAACCGACAGATCTCGAGTAGGGGTCCCGAACTGTGCGTCTAAGGCGGATGGTAACAGGAGGCAGGGGACACGATGTTTACCCAGGTTCGGGCCCTCTTGATGGAGGTAATACCCTACATCCTGCTTGATTGGTCTTGATGATATGAGTATTACAAGAGTTGATCTACCACGAGATCGTAGAGGCTAAACCCTAGAAGCTAGCCTATGGTATGATTGTATGTTGTCCTATGGACTAAACCCTCCGGTTTATATAGGCATCGGAGGGGGATAGGGTTACACAGAGTCGGTTACAAGGGAGGAGATCTACATATCCGTATTGCCTAGCTTGCCTTCCACGCCAAGGAGAGTCCCATCCGGATACGAGACGAAGTCTTCAATCTTGTATCTTCATAGTCCAACAGTCCGGCCAAAGGATATAGTCCGGCTGTCCAGAGACCCCCTAATCCAGGACTCCCTCAAGGACCACCTTTGAAGATCCAGAAACAAAGGATTCCAAACGGGGGAAGAAATCCTCGCCAGAGGGTCTTGCTTCGGAGGGTATTCTTGCCGCACAACATTAGGTGTGCCCTATACAGATAGTAGCCCCTGAGACTCTGGTTGTCGTCGAAAACGGTGGCAAACAGAGGATCATAGTCCCAGGTAATAACCAGACCGCCTTTATGTGCAGGTGGCTGAAGCTCCGGTTGCTAGTCTGACTGATGGGTTTGCCGAGCTAAAGCGGCAACTTGTTGTGGCAGATTCCGACATCGTGCTTGTCAACAAGCGGCTTGAAGCAGGCATAGGGTAAGTGATTTCTCTGGTGATCAACATATAGTGAGAGGAGCATGATGCCAGTATCTTTAATATGTTGTGACTGCAGATGGAGCTGCCACCATGGAGACCCTTCAGGCGGAGCTTGCCCGAGCCAAGGAACAAACAAGGAATAGCGATGCGGCCGCTCTAAAGGCGGTCGAAGAGCTGAGGGCCGAACAGGCCGCGCACGGCCAGAGCAAGGAAAGAATAGCCTAGATGGCCGTTGAGTTAAAAGATGCTGCTGACCGTTACAAGCTTCTTAAAAAAGAAAGCCAAGCAAGGGCGATGGACCTAGAGAAGGCCATGGTAGCCGCCAAGGAAGCCTGCTCCAAAATCAGAGCGGCGAAGGAGGAGCTGCGTCATGCTGCGGATATCATGGCTGGGAAGCCCTTCTTATTGCGGACTAAGTTCGGAGATCCGAAGTATGCTCCTCTTGATCAACTATGGAGTTCTGCAGACTCCTACGTGGATTTGGCGGCAAGTGCTGCTGATGCGGCCGAGTAATTCAAGGATCAAAAAGATCGCGAAGTGGAGACGCTGTTCTGGTCATAGTTCCGTGTTCCAGTGCGTCTGCTGCTGTTGAATGAGCGAATGGCCGAGTGGACTGAGCTCCATAGGTTGTCCGGACTAGCCATGAGGTCTGTTGTGGATCATTTGTGGCCGGGAGGGCCAAGGCCAAATAGTTACTTTAGTTTAGTGCAACAATTCCTTGGTGCTGTGTCGCACATCGATGCTATGAAGAGGTCGGCATGCGTAGAGGGTGCGCGGATGGCCTTTGCCCGTGTCAAGACATACTGGGCGGAGATGGAGGCCACCACTGTTGCAACACAGGGTTTGGCCGTGGGCCGAGTGGCTGCCAAGCACTACTTTGAAGAAGTTTTTGAAGGCGCTCGTTCGATAGAGGCTCAGTGCACAAAGAATATTATGTTCTAGTGACATGTACTCCCATTGTAAAAACAATGTTTTATTGAGTTATCAAGGCTATGTTTATATTTTTGCCTGAAAGTATTATGATGCCTCCTGTGCGGCCGTTTATGTATATATGTATATAACCTGAAAGTTTGCAGTCGACGGCTTCCGCCCCCACACATATAATGCGGGGGTGTTCGCAAAAAACGCGTATTCACAATTGATCCAACGTCTTGGTCCACTAAGGAGGTGGTAGCACAGCGAACGAGGCAATCAGACTATATTGCTTTAACACTTTCACTTAGCCATAGGAGTTTGACGGTGGGGCTACTATATAGCCCCTGGTACTTCTGCGCTCATCCGAATATGGGGCGCGTACGTACATGACCGGAAACGGCCCTTCATTAATGCGGAGGAATCCCGAAGATTCCGTTGAGTCATCGAGTGGTTGACCAGTCTCACACTTTATCATGACAGTCAGTTTTCGGCTTTCTCTACTCAGGTGCTCATCCGGATGAACCAGGGCACAATCGCAGTAGTTCTCCCAGTGCTACCTTAGCCGATATAGCGGAACGTAAGGTACCAAAACGTGGGAGCCGGGCAAACCCAAAATTTGACCAAAGACATGATTCGGAGCTAATGCATATAAGGCCAAACTCGCGACGCCGAACACTCCCTAAGGTATTCGGTCTTTATAACATATGTCGGGTTGAACGATGCCCTTAGTAATAAACCCCGAGTGTCCAGGTACGTGCAATATCCTGACGTGGCCACATGCCAACAGCGTCAGTGTCCTTCTCGGTTGTATTGAGTATCCGGAGGATGTGAACAACAAGAGACAGTAAAAAAGGTTTATGCAGGGTTTTAATCTGAAAAGAAACCTTTGAGCAGGTCCCTGGTGCACGTCTGCGCCTGTGTCTCCATTGTGCCATGTCCTGGACGGGTGTAGCACGATTGTCATCTGTAAAACAGAGGAACTTAGGTGAAAGTTGTTGTGCCAAAAAATTGGTTATTATCAATAAACTATTAAAACTCAAGATAAGTCATGTTGAGCCAGACTAGCCCCGATTACACGCGGGAAGCCCCTGGTACCGTTTAGGAGGGTATGATCATCAAACCAATCTCGTTTATATGTAATGGTGCACCGGACTCGTCTAACTGTGCCCGTGGTCTTCACGACCTGTCATTTTTCTGGTTGGTGAGGCCATCTAGTGCTCGGCTGTTAAAGCCGCTGCACACTCTTCCGCGTGTAGAAAATGCTCAGTATTTCCGCTAACTGTGATGGTGCCATGTGGACCGGGCATCTTATGCCTGAGAGAAGCATAATGCGGAATTGCATTAAAACGTGCGAAAGTCGTTCTTCCGAGTAGTGCGTGATAGCCACTTCGGAATGGAGCGATGTAGAAAGTTAACCTTTCGCTTCAGAAGTTATCTGGAGAACCGAATACAACCTCTAGCAATAGAGAGCCCGTATAGCGGGCCTCTTGGCCTGGTATTACTCCCTTGAAGGTAGTATTACTGTGGCTTATTTGTGTCGGGTCTATCCCCATTTTGCAGACTGTGTCCTGATATATCAGATTTAGACCACTCCGCCATCCATGAGGACTCGTGTGAGATGGTATCCGTTTATTATTGGGTCTAACACCAAGGCATCCAATCCTTCGTGCCGGATTCTTGTCGCGTGATCCCCACGATCAAAAGTGATTGGGCAGGCCAACCAGGGGTTGAACCTAGGGGTGACGGGCTCTATGGCGTGTGTGTCTCGGAGTGCTTATTTGCTTCTCCTCTTCGTCACATAGATCATGTTTACTGTTTTGACCTCTGGTGGGAATTTTTTCTGTCCTCCAGTGCTTTGCTGGTGAGGTTCGTCCTCGTCTTCGCTTGGTGTCTCCCCCTTTGTGTTCGGCGTTTAGCTTACCGGCCTGCTTGAAGACCCAACATTCTCTATGGGTGTGATTTGCAGTTTTATCGGGCTTGCCATGAATCTGACATAGTTTGTCAAGAATCTTGTTTAGGCCAGACGGTCCGTCTCTGCTGCCTTTGAAAGGCTTTTTCTGCTGACCTGGTTGAGAGCCCCTGAATCTTGCGTAGACCGCCATATTATCTGGGCTATCTTGTTTATTTCTATGCTTGTTTTTATTGCGTCGTGGTTTTCCATTGCCATCCCTGACTTCGGATGTGCTTGGGTCGCTGGTGCTACTGCGGGCTAACCATCTATCTTTGCCCGCGCAAAAGCGGGTCATGAGGCTTGTTAGGGCTGCCATCGTTCTCGGTTTTTCTTGGCCGAGGTGTCTGGCAAGCCATTCGTCTCGGACGCTGTGTTTGAAAGCTGCTAAGGCTTCGGCGTCCGGACAATCAACGATTTGGTTCTTCTTAGTGAGAAACATGTTCCAAAGCTTTCGGGCGGACTCTCCGGGCTGTTGAATTATATGGCTTAAATCGTCTGCATCCAAAGGTCGGACATAGGTCCCTTGAAAATTAGCCCGAAAAGCGTCCTCGAGCTCCTCCCAACTTCCAATTGAGTTTTTGGGGAGGCTTTTCAGCCAGTGCCGAGCTGGTCCTTTAATCTTGAGGGGCAAGTATTTGATGGCATGGAGATCGTCTCCGCAAGCCATATGGATATGGAGGATAAAGTCCTCAATCCAAACCCTAGGGTCTGTGGTACCGTCGTATGCCTCTATGCTCACTGGTTTGAATCCTTCTGGTAATTCATGGTCCAGCACCTCATCGGTGAAACATCAGGGGTGTGCGGCACCCCTGTATTGGGATGTGCCATGGTGTTTGGATGGTTGTAGCATTCGGTTTTGATTTTGTGCCGGAGCGCGCTTCCTAGATCCATAGATGGATCTGGTTGTACCGGACTTTTCGCGCAAGTCCTCGCGTAGATTGTGTGTTGGCTTATGTGCAACTTTGTTAGCCGCTCTATCGCGGTCACAAGGTGGTGGATCCGGCCGGTTGGCCGTTTCATTTTTGGCTGTGTGGGCTATAAGGCCTCATCATCGAATTCAGGTAATAGCTTGCGCTTTGGATAGCTCTTTGTGTGGTAACTTCCACCGTACTTTGCTTCGTTGTCGAGCACTTTGTTCCACCTGCTGTTGAGCGTATTTTGTGCGGCCTTAAGCCTTTGCTTCTGCTTCTTCAGACTCCTCGTTGTGGCAATAAGCCTTCTACGAAGGTTCTCTTACTCCAAGTGCATTTCCGGGATGATGTGTGCATCTTCGTCCGGACTATTTTCCTCCCGAGAGGGGGTTTGATGAGGTTTATCCTCGGCGTCGCCGTGTTCAGACGATGGATCCGTACTATGTTCGCCTCTTGCAGCTTCATCGTGCTCTGCCGCCGGGGCAATGTGGTCGTCGTTTCCTCTAGAGTCGACTGGAGTGTTATTTTCTCTTGCGCTGTTATCGCTGTTTTTGCTATGGCGGGACTTAGAGCGGCGCCGCTGACGTCGGCGCTTGGGTTGCTTCTTGGAGGGGCCATCCTCCGCTGTCTCTTCACCATTGCCTTCTTTGGGTGTATCCACCATGTATATGTCATGTGATGAAATGGCTGTCCGGCGCCCTGTGGGCGCTGGTTCTTGTTTGTCTCCTGCATCTTCGTCCATGTCGTCGATGTCTTCGGAGTCGAAGTTGAGCATGTCGGTTAAGTCCTCAACAGTGGCTACTAAGTGGGTGGTGGGTGGGCAGAGAATTTCTTCGTCGTCCACATCCCATTCTAGCCGGACATAGTTTGGCCAAGGTTCTCCTGACAAGGACAGAGATCTTAATGAATTTAGCACATCGCCGAAAGGCGAGTGCTGAAAGATATCCGTGGAGGTGAACTCCATGATCGGCACCCAATCGGATTTGATAGGCATGGATGCAGGCGGCTCGGAGTCCGTGGCCGGAGACGAATCCAATGGTTCGGCGACACGTCTCTTGTAAGGGGTGAAGTTAGTATCCGGCTCCATCGCCACTGAGAGTGCGGTCTCCCTGGCGGGGTCTATCCCTCCGTCCTTGAATGGCGCAATTTCCTCCGGATCGAAGGTCAGAGTAGTTGCAGATGCGATTTCCCGAACACTGTTCGACGGCGGAGTTACGTCATGCTCATCGTGACTGTGTGGCGCACCTGGCACGGGCTCGAATCCGTCGAAGATCAAGTCTTCGTGGATGTCGGCAGTGTAGTTTAAGTTTCCGAACCTGACCTGATGGCCAGGGGCGTAGCTGTCGATCTTCTCCAGATGGCAAAGCGAATTGGCCCGCAGTGCGAAGCCGCGAATACAAAGATTTGTCCGGGGAGGAAAACCTCACCCTGGACCGCATCGCTACCGATGATCGAAAGACCATCAAGCCTTACGGTGACGACACAGTGGAACTCTCAATGAAAGCACCAATGTCGGTCTCAAAACCGGCGGATCTCGGGTAGGGGGTCCCGAACAGTGCGTCTAAGGTGGATGCTAATAGGAGGCAGGGGACACGATGTTTACCCAGGTTCGGGCCCTCTTGATGGATATAATACCCTACATCCTGCTTGATTGTTCTTGATGATATGAGAATTACAAGAGTTAATCTACCACGAGATCATAGAGGCTAAACCCTAGAAGCTAGCCTATGGTATGATTGTATGTTCTCCTACGGACTAAACCCTCCGGTTTATATAGACACCGGAGGGGGCTAGGGTTACACAGCGTCAGTTACAAGGGAGGAGATCTACATGTCCGTATTGCCTAGCTTGCCTTCCACGCCAAGGAGAGTCCCATCCGGACATGCGACGAAGTCTTCAATCTTGTATCTTCATAGTCCAACAGTCCGGCCAAAGGATATAGTCCGGCTGTCTGGAGACCCCCTAATCCAGGACTCCCTCAACAAGCATAGAAATGTTATTACTCTCCACATAAGCAAAATTCTTCTCATTCAGAATAGTGTGAGTATCATAAGAGAGTCGAATACTATAAATTGTTTCCACATTAAAAGAGTAATTTTCAGAAAAAGGGTAATCATAATCATGACAAGTTTTATAAATATAATCATCACTACTTTTTATAGCATAAGTATCATCACAATAATCATCATAAGTTGCAACTTTTTTCTCATCATAATCGATTGAAACCTCTTCCAAGATAGTGGAATCATCACTAAATAAAGTCATGACCTCTCCAAATCCACTTTCATAATTATCGTAATTAGATTCAACATCCTCCAAAATAGTGGGATCATTACTTCCTAAAGTTGACACTCTTCCAAACCCACTTTCATCAATATAATCATCATAAGTAGGAGGCATGCTATCATCATTATAAATTTGCATATCAAAACATGGGAGCCTAAAAATATCATCTTCATTAAACGTAGCATCCCCAAGCTTGGGACAAACATTAATTGCAGCAAATATATTCTCAAAAATGTCATTCTCATCAAACATAGCATCCCCAAGCTTGGGCCTTTTCATATCATAAGCATAATCACTCTCATCATTAATAGTATGGGTAGCACCAATAGTATAGCAATTATCATCATCACAATGAGTAATAGGAGCAACATTATTTGGGAGAGCTACCTTTCTACCTTTGCTTCTCCGTCTTTTCTTTTTCTTATTCACATCATGTGTGGGTTCAACCCTCTTTTTGGAGCTCCTTATTAATGAGATTGGTTGAATAGAAGGCTCCTCCTCGTTACCTGATTCATCATAAGAAATAATAGGAGGATATTGTGAAGCTCTTCCCTTTCATTAGTATTCTCTTCATCTTCTATTTGTTTTCTTTTCTTTATGTAATTGGCAATATGAGGGTTTTCAATACAATTCACCACACAATACATATAAATTTCCTCTAGATCAAAATCAAGAAATTTATCAAGATTAAAGTTTGGAATACCCTCAGTTATACGTTTCATTTCTTCATAACCCAAAAGAAGACTAAGCTCTTTATGATGCTCAAGGGTAATCAAGTTATCACAATTTTTGGACACGACTTGATCATGAAACAAATAGCATTGGAGCTTTAAATGTCCATGTTCATTGCAAAGTTCACAAGGATGGCGATAAATATTGAATGTTTCAGCACAAACATCTAGCCTTTCTTGCAACAATTTAGTTTCTAAATGCTTATGCCTCTTGCAATATCTATCTTCCCTATTTGGTGTCTACTTGCAAACCCAATGCACTCCACAAAAATTGACATGTTTATAGGAGACATTTTCATCATAACTAGTGCAATCATCATTAGTACTATGGATATTCAAGGAGTTCATACTAACAATATTGCAATCACGCTCATCATTCAAAGATTTAGTGTCAAACATTTCAGTGCATTCTTCTTCTAACACTTTGGCACAATTTTCCTTTCCATCATACTCACGAAAGATATTAAAAAGATGAAGCGTATGAGGCAAACTTAATTCCATTTTTTGTAATTTTCTTTCATAAACTAAACTAGTGATAAAACAAGAAACTAAAAGACTCGATTGCAAGATCTAAAGATATACCTTCAAGCACTCACCTCCCTGACAACGGCGCCAGAAAAGAGCTTGATGTCTACTACACAACCTTCTTCTTGTAGACGTTATTGGGCCTCCAAGTGCAGAGGTTTGTAGGACAGTAGAAAATTTCCCTCAAGTGGATGACCTAAGGTTTATCAATCCGTGGGAGGCGTAGGATGAAGATGGTCTCTCTCAAGCAACCCTGCAACCAAATAACAAAGAGTCTCTTGTGTCCCCAACACACCCAATACAATGGTAAATTGTATAGGTGCACTAGTTCGGTGAAGAGATGGTGATACAAGTGCAATATGGATAGTAGATAATGGTTTTTGTAATCTGAAAATATAAAAACAGCAAGGTAACTAATGATAAAAGTGTGCACAAACTGTATTGCAATACTAGGAAACAAGGCCTAGGGTTCATACTTTCACTAGTGCAAGTTCTCTCAACAATAATAACATAATTGGATCATATAACTTTCCCTCAACATGCAACAAAGAGTCACTCCAAAGTCACTAATAGCGGAGAACAAACGAAGAGATTATGGTAGGGTACGAAACAACCTCAAAGCTATCCTTCCTGATCGATCTATTCAAGAGTCCGTAGTAAAATAACATGAAGCTATTCTTTCCGTTCAATCTATCATAGAGTTCGTACTAGAATAACACCTTAAGACACAAATCAACCAAAACCCTAATGTCACCTCAAGTATCCGTGGGTATGATTATACGATATGCATCACACAATCTCAGAGTCATCTATTCAAACCAACACAAAGTACTTCAAAGAGTGCCTCAATGTTTCTACTGGAGAGTCAATACGAAAACGTGAGCCAACCCCTATGCATAGGTTCATGGGCGGAACCCGCAAGTTGATCACCAAAACATATATCAAGTGGATCAATAGAATACCCCATTGTCACCACGGGTATCCCATCCAAGACATACATCAAGTGTTCTCAAATCCTTAAAGACTCAATCCTATAAGATAACTTCAAAGGGAAAACTCAATCCATTACAAGAGAGTAGAGGGGGAGAAACATCATAAGATCCAACTATAATAGCAAAGCTCGTGAAACATCAAGATCATATCACCTCAAGAACACGAGAGGGAGAGAGAGAGAGAGAGAGACAAACACATAGCTACTGGTACATACCCTCAGCCCCGAGGGAGAACTACTCCCTCCTCGTCATGGAGAGCGCCGGGATGATGAAGATGGCCACCGGAGAGGGATTGCCCCTCCGGCAGGGTGCCAGAACGGGTCTAGATTGGTTTTCGGTGGCTACGGAGGCTTCTGGCGGCAGAACTCCCAATCTATTGTGGTCCCTGAAGTTTTTAGGGTATATGGGTATATATGGGAGGAAGAAGTACGTCGGTGGACCTCCGGGCTGTCCACGAGGCAGGGGGCGCGCCCCCACCCTCGTGGGCAGCCCGGGACTCTCCTGGTCCAACTCCGATACTCCGTGGGCTTCTTCTGGTCCAAAAATAAGTTCCATGAAGTTTCAGGTCAATTGGACTCCGTTTGATTTTCCTTTTCTGCGATACTCTAAAACAAGGAAAAAACAGAAACTGGCACTGGGCTCTAGGTTAATAGGTTAGTCCCAAATATCATTTAAAATAGCATATAAATGCATATGAAACATCCAAGGTTGATAATATAATAGCATGGAACAATAAATAATTATAGATACGTTGGAGACGTATCATTGGGCTAGGCCCAGAACGGTGCGCGGGCAGGTGGGTGGATTTTACCGTAGTAATTTCTCGTCTGCTGGGCTTTCCCACGACCCGCGTTGAACGCGTGACATGGAGGGTCATGCGTGACGTGGGGGTCATGCGTGGGGCGGTTCCCACATGCATGTGTCACATCATGGTAAAGAGGCGGGTCACGCCTTCCCCATAAAAGGAGGGAGACGCAAAGGCACGACCCATTTACTCGGGTGGACTCAGGTCATGGCCTTCAAGGCGCCCGCACCCCACGATCACGGGGTGGGGAGCGGCCGCTTCGCCTGTCCCTTCAATCCTGCTCGCTCGCCATGTGTCCCTCATGCAGGTGGCAGGAGGTGGAGGCGGGAAACCGGGCCGGTCCTGATTCCCTGCGCCCCCGATGACCGAATTGGTCAGGTGGGACGGCCAAGCCCTGACTCCGCCCCTTTATAAGGAGGGGAGGGGGCGGCATTCCACATTCTTCCATTATCCGTCTCCTTCCACCTCCACTTCTTCCTTCCATCCGCCATGGCGAGAGGAAGCGTCGGCCCTTCGACGGTGGCGGCGAGGGTCGCTGCTCGCCAGCGCGTTCCTCCTTCCCAAGAGCTTGTGGCGGTGGAACCGGCTACCAGAAGAAGGGGGAGGGGGCGAGGTCGAGGTCGTCGTGGCGCTCGGGGGAGAGGCGAAAGGGGCGGTGCATCGGCCTCGCCTCCGCCAGCGATGCCTCCCCCGACGGAGCACCACGTCGGGGACCAGCCCCGCGAGTTCTTCATCAGGGTGCACCGGCCACCAAGTCGCCGCCTCCGTCTCCCTACCGCCTTTGCTCGGGAGATGGAGCTCGATCCACCCCAGACCCTCTGGTTTCACATGAAGGGCTGCGGGAACGGCGACACGCGGGTCGACGTCGACTTCCCTGCCCCTCACGTCATGTACCTCCGCCGTGGATGGAAGCTGTTCACATGCAACCACAGCCTGATGGCGGGGCTTGTCCATTACTCCAAGTTAACGGAGGGTAGCCTGCTCTCCGTCAAGGTCTTCGGAGAACACGGAACTCGCTTGAACTGCTGCGTGCAGAGCTCCTCCGACGATGAAGATTCCTCCTCAAGCGGGAGCGATGAGGAGGACAGCGACAACGACGGCGAGGGAGTCGAGCGGCAGGATGCCGACTCCGACTTGGACTGACCGCGCCGCCCCTCCCTCGGCCACGTGCCTTGCCGAGGGCCATCCTCGCCAAGCTCTCCATCGGGGTGCTCCCCGTCGTCTCCTTGGGTGGCTAGCGTAGGAGGGCCAGAGAGGGGCGAAGAAGGCGGGTGGCAGCCGTCAAGTCGGAGTACGCGGGCACCGATGCCTATGTCGCGTATTGCCGGCCCGCTGCCTCATCTTCCAGCTCCCCTCCCGGCACCGGGACGTTCTCTTGGCGCCTTCTGCTCCTCGCACCTCACCTTGGCGCTCTTTTCGCCCTCCTGCCCTCTTGTTCCACCTTCTGAGGAGAGGGACAAGAAAGGGATTACGGGCATCTTATCTTTTTTTTAGTTTGTAAGCCTGCAGGCACTTGTTTATTTTAAGACTTGTTATCCCCTTGCTCATATTTTTAATTCCGTATGAACTATACCTGTATAGGATGTTTTTAATGAAAAAGGGTGCTTGGCGGGTTCTTTGTGCATGAGCGAGGCCCATGCCAAGGATGAATCCTTGTTATTTTTAATATAAACATGTTGCCCGACAACATGCCTTGCCGTCTCCCCACTTTTTTTGACCATTCTCGTGCTCTTGGCGGAGGCAGGGGTGAAGTTGAGTTAGGCCCCTCATTCATCTCCTCGCCACCATGACTACTACCAAATTCCGACCCAGGAGGTAAATCTTGGGTACAAGAAAGGGGGAGCATGGTGGTTTCAAGGACATAAACGAGGTTTCATATGTTCCAGTTCTATATGGAAACGCATAACAGGGGGATGAAAGACTTATCTGAATCCGCAGCCCCCTGGCAACCTTGTCTTGCCATGGTTGGATCCTCGTATCTTTAGCCCCCGGCAGTCTTGGCTTGCCGGGGCCAGAGCGCCGGTTCGTTCTCTTTTTCCCAAGCGGCTCAGTAGAAGTGTCTACGTGCCCTGCGAACCAAAGAGAACAGAAAGACGCACACTCGACCTCTATGCTAGGGCTTAGCCTCCGCTAAGCACTACCAACCCTAACAGAGGGAAAGACTTGACCTAGCATGCATGCTATAACATAGGGCGCCAACGCTTCATTTATTTATGCTCAGGGTCTGCACCTGGCTTTGTACAGAGGGTTACATGCCTTGCCGGCAAGGCTTGTACAAAAGGTGGTTCGCCGGGAGGCCCGGAAACCGCGCCTTATGGGTAAAACTTACGAAGATGTTCGATGTTCTAGGAATTGCTTACTGGGACAGCATCTTCGGTCTCCAGGCGGACTGCGCCGGGCCTGGTGACTCGTATACCCGATAAGGTCCTTCCCACTTTGGCGTTAACTTGTTGGAATTCTTGGCCGACTGAACGTGCCGAAGAACAAGGTTGCCTTCCTCAAGGCTTCGGGCATGGACCTTGCGGCTATGGTAGCGGCACAAGGCTTGCTGGTAGCATGCTGCTCTCACAGCCGCCTGAAGACGATCTTCCTCAAGGAGTGTTGCGTCGTCTTGCCGCAATCGCTCTTGCTCAAGCTTGTCATAAGCGAGCACTCGAGGTGACCCATATATGAGTTCCATGGGGAGAACTGCTTCTGCCCTGTATAATAGGGAAAAGGGTGTCTAGCCAGTGGCTCGATTTGGCGTTGTTCTGATCGACCAAAGAATCGCCGGCAACTCACCAATCTAGTGCCTTCTGCTTTTGTGCATCTTGTCAAATGTCTTTGTTCTCAGGCCTCGCAGTACTTCAGCATTTGCCCTCTCTGTCTGGCCGTTGCTCCGTGGGTGTGCCACGGAAGCAAAACAGACTGTGCTGCCGATGTCTCGGATGTACTGCATGAAGGCATGGCTTGTGAACTGCGTGCCATTGTTGGTGATGACTCTGTTTGGCACACCAAAATGGCAGACTAGTCCCTTAAAGAACTTGACGGCTGACTATGCTGTCACCTTCCTCACTGCTTCCACTTCCGGCCACTTTGTGAACTTGTCGATTGCAACGTACAAGTACTCAAAGCCCCTGACAGCACGTGGGAAGGGGCCCAGTATGTCGAGCCCCCAGACCAAAAACAACCAGGAGAGAGGAATTGTTTGAAGGGATTGAGCTGGTTGATGAAGCTTCTTTGAATGGAACTGGCACGCTTCACACCTGGTTACTAGTGCCGTTGCATCCTGGAGGGTGTTGGGCCAAAAGAAGCCTTGCTGGAATGCCTTGCCGGCAAGGTCCCTCGACCCTAGGTGGGAGCCACATATGCCTCCATGTATCTCTGCCAACACCTCCAGTCCTTCCTCCCGGGGGATGCACTTCAATTTCACACCATTCGGTCTTTTTGTGTATAGGAAGACATCGACGAACTGGTACAAGGTAGACCGACGGGCTACGTTTTCCGCTTCTTCCTGCTCTTCAGGAAGTTCCCCTGTCTGGAGGAAACAGACGGTATGTTGTGCCCATGCCAGAGCTTGGGGCTCGACGGCAAGGACCAAAGGCATTTCTTCCGCCATGGGGGCGGCCGTCTCTACGGCCAGGGCTTGGCACCCTGCTGGAGCCAGCTGCCCCTTGGCAGGCTCAGAATCCGTGGCAACACTCTTACCGGCGACCCCTGGGGCTCGGCGGGAAAGTACTTGCCGGGGCCTGATTTCCTCCGCTTGTTCCGCTCCGTTGACGGTTCGACAGATGGTTGAGTTAGCCGAAGCAAAAAGGTACCTGGTTCCAGGTAGCTTGAATGCAGCACGCTTTGATAGGTAGTCAGCGATGTTGTTCTCCGCTCGGGGAACGTGCTCCGCTTGAATACTGTCGAAGCGCTCCTCCAGCTTCCTCACCTCATCTACGTAGGCCTCCATCAACGGACTCTGGTAATCTTTGTTGACCTGTCTGGCGACAAGCTGTGAATTACCCCTGATGATGAGCTTCATCACCCCGAGGTCTGCCGCGATCCTGAGACCGGCGAGAAGCCCCTCATACTCAGCAGTGTTGTTCGTAGGCATCTCCCTGGGAAAGTGCATCTGGATCACATACTTGAGGTGCTCTCCGGTGGGTGCGACAAGCAGCACACCGGCCCTGGCACCTTGCAGCGAGAAAGCCCTGTCAAATATATGATCCAGTCGCGACTTGCCTCCTTGCCGGGGAGAGCGGTCTCCTGGATTTCCACGTCGGGCGTTGAGGTCCATTCTCCAATGAACTCCGCCAAGACTCTGCTCTGGATTGTCGAAGTACTTTCAAACTTCAACCCAAAGCTTGACAACTCCAAGGCCCACTCCACAATCCTTCCGGTTGCATCTGGGTTGTGCAGTATCCGTTGCAACGGGAGGCGGGTGACGACAGTAATCTCGTGGGCTTGGAAGTAATGACGCAGCTTCCTCGAGGCCATAAGGAGGCCAAAGAGCAATTTCTGCACACCGGAGTACCTTGACCTGGCCGCCTGCAAGAGGGAGCTGACAAAGTAAACCGGGTGCAACATCATCTTCTTCTTCTGCACCACTTCACTTGGCTGTGTGGGCCCTGTCCCAATGGCGTCAGACTCTGCCGGGGGCCTTGCCTTTCCCGCACCAGGCCCTGCCAAGGGAATCTCTGACTTGCCATCCGACGGTCCTACCGCTGCCACTGCCTCCTCGTCGACCTCCCTCTGCGCCACTAGTGCGGCGCTGACCACTTGATTCATTGGCGCCAGATACAGAAGCAACGGCTCTTAACGTTTAGACGCAACCAGTATTGGCGTAGAGGAAAGGTATTTCTTTAGATCCTGCAATGTCGCCTCGGCCTCTGGGGTCTACTCCATTGGGCCTGCCTTCTTCAAGATTTTGAAAAAGGGAAGGGCACGTTCAGCGGACTTGGAGATGAACCTGCTCATGGCGGCAACGCAGCCAGTGAGCTGGCGCACATCCTTGATCCGCTTGGGTGCCTCAATCTGCTCAATAGCTTTGATCTTGTCTGGGTTTGCCTCGATCACACGCAGCGACACAAAGAACCCGAGAAGTTTTCCTGACGGGACGCCAAAGACACACTTCTCAGGGTTCAGCTTGTGGTTGTTCTTGCGTAGGTTGGCAAACGTCTCTCCTAGGTCTTGTACAAGGGTCGCCTTGTCCTTGGTTTTGACCACTATGTCATCCATATATGCTTCCATATTTCTATGTAGCCGGGGCTCAAAACCAATCTAGACCACCCTTGCGAATGTCAAGCCGGCACTCTTCAACCCGAAAGGCATCCATAAAAAGCAATACGTACCATATGGGGAGATAAAGGCTGTCTTCTCTTCATCTTCTCTTGCCATGAAGATCTGGTGGTAGCCCGAGTAGGCATCAAGGAATGACAACAGATCACACCCAACCGTGGAGTCAACAATCTGGTCGATGTGCGGCAACGGGAAGGGATCCTTAGGACAAGCCTTATTGACATCCGTGTAGTCAATACACAGCCTCCACTTCCCATTTACCTTGCGCACCACCACCAGATTGGCCAACCACGTCGGATGCAGCACTCCTCTCACCAAACCTGCCGCTTCAATTTCCTGATCTCCTCTGTGATGAACTCCTGTCGTTCCAAAGCTTGCTTCCTGACCTTCTGCTTGAGGGGTCGTACATGGGGACATACAGCAAGGTGATGCTCAATTACTTCCCTGGGAACGCCGGGGATGCCGGATGCTTGCCACACAAACACATCGACATTCGCCCGCAGGAAAGTGACGAGCGCGCTTTCCTATTTGCTGACGAGGGTGGAGCTTATGGTGAAAGCCCCTCCCGTGCCATCCTCCTTGATGGACACCCCCTTGGTCTCTGGTGGTGCAACTCTAGATTTCTTGCTCTTGCCGGTAGAGCTCTCGGGCACGTCCTCGGCGGTAGCACAACACTCCGAAGAGGTGCGCTTGCCGGAATGGGTGCGAGAGGTCTTGTCGCTCTTCTTCTTCCCTCCCGAGGCCTCAATGGCAGGAGCAAGTGCCTTGGCGGCAGCTGCTGCAACCGCTTCTCGATAGAGTTGGTCAGCGCAGATCAGCGCATCCTTCTTGTCGGAGGGGACGGTGATGATGGTCATCGGCCCAGGCATCTTCAGGGTATTGTAGGCGTAGTGCCGCCGCCATGAACTTGGCTAGTGTCGGGCGGCCGATGATCCCGTTGTAGGGCAAGGGAATCTCGGCCACATCAAAGACGATCTTCTTTGTCCTGTAGTTCAACTCACCTCCAAACATCATGGGCAATGTGACCTTCCCCTTCGGCTGGCTCCTTCCCGGACTGACCCCTTGAAACATACCCGTTTCCTTAAGGTCTCCATCAGGAATTTGCAGCCTTTTGATCACGACGGGAGAGATCAATTTCAGGACGGCCCCGCCGTCAACCAACATCTTGTTCATGTTGAGGTTACGTATCATTGGTGAGAGCAACAACAGCAAACACCCGACCGCAGTTGTGCGGTCAGGGTGGTCCTTGGCGTCAAAGATGAGGGGCGTGCTGGACCACTTCAGTGGCTTCTAAGCATCGAACGATGGCTCTGCTGCTGTAATCTCACACGCCCACTGCTTGAGCTGGCGGTGAGAAGTGTGCCGCGAGGCACCACCATCGATGCACATGGCCTCCGTAGCCTTATGGAACTCATGCTCACCGGACTCTTCGTCCTCGTCATGATCATCGTCTTCCTGCTTCTTGTCGCGGCCCCGAGCGGGCCTCTCTTGCTGGTTATCCTTGCCGCGGCGACCTCCTTGGGCACCACGCTTCTTGCCGGATCCTTTAGCACCATCCCGACCCTTCTCCTTGTCCCACTTCTCATATTCGGCCTTTTGCTTTTCAGCAAGCAGATTATCTTGTCGGCAGTTCTCGAGGTCGTGGCCCTTGGTGCGGTGGATCTTGCAGTACTGCTTGTCGGAGCCCCCTGGCTTGTCAGCAGCCGCCAAGGCCTGGCAACCGGCGCACCCAACAATCTCCTTGCCGGGGTCATCTGCCTTGGCCTTCTTGGCGGCGTTGGTGTCGCCGGACCCCTTGACGGCAAGCACGGCCTTGTCCTTGCGTTCCTTGTTGCGACGCCGGCCCTTCTTCATCCGGGCGGCGGTGTCTTCGTCGGTAGAGTTGGTTTCCGCACCGGCATCTTCGTCGGGGTACTTCCTTCCCTCTTCAGCCCGGGCACATCTATCGGCCAGAACGTAAAGTTCGGCCACGTCCTTGACCTTGTTCATTGGCAGCTCTTCACGCATCTTGTGGATACACACATTCTGATGGAATTCGTTGATCACGGTGGCAGGATGAACATCCGGGATGTTGTATTGCACTCGGCTGAACCACTGTATGTACTTGCGCAGGTTTTCACCATCCTTCTGGGGAATGATATGCAAATCACTCGCCTGGCCATGAGCTTGGTGGCCTCCAGTGAAGGCACCAACGAACTCGTGGCATAGGTCTGACCAAGAAGAAATGGAATCCGCCGGCAAGTGCATCAACCAAGACATGACATTGGGTTTCAGGGCCAACGGGAAGTAATTGGCAAGCACCTTGTCATCAGAGCTCCAGCGGCCTACATTGCGATGGTGTAGATGCTGAGGAACTCTAACGGGTGGGTCTTGCCATAGTACTTCTCGCCGACGTCGGGCTTGAACATGCGGTGGGGCGACGGCCACGGGAACTGCCGCAGCTCACGGGTAAAAGCTGGGCAACCCACCTCGTAAGGTAGGCCGCTGGAGCCTCCCGGTGCTGGGTGGTCCATAGCGGGCCCCGCCCATCCGTCTGACTGGTGGCGCGTATCCGTCGGCGCTCGATGGTGGTTCGAGCATCTTCATGGGCTCGCTCCCGAAGAACCTGGCCTTGGTCACGGCGGATCCGTGGGTCGGACGATGCTATGGAAATGTCATCACAAGCATCATCATGATGGACCGACATCCGCGGTGGTTGGCGTGGAGGAAGAGAGCGCATCGTGGCCGCGGCGCCTCCGGCCCCTCCACCGCCGGCATGCAATGGCTCGATGGAGCACCAGCCTGAGGGCCCCGTCGGCCGTGCCTCGTCTTTGTTGGCGACACCGACGAGGCTCCGGATAGTAGCTCTCCACTTGTCGAGCTTCTCCGCGGCGGGAATGAAGTCGAGGAGCAGCACCACGCGCGCCACGGCTTCTGCTGGCGTGGGCGGCGGTGAAAGCTACATGGACCACGACGCGCTTCGACTTCTAACCACGTTAGAAGGAGCTCTGTCACGGCCTAGCGGCTGTGCGCCGTCCTCGCTAGTACTTTGGCGGGCATGCTGGCCTCCTTCGTCCCGCGGATGACGCACATGACTCTTCCCACGGCAGCGTCCAGGGTCACCGGTGTGGTGACGCTACTCGGCGCGCACAACTCGGGAAGAGTGCGCTGTGGGAGTCGGAGTGGGCGTCTTGGAGGTCGTCGCGCCGCCCGCAGGTGGTACGGCGACGCCCCTGGAGGGTCCCGCGCCGCCTGTGGGGGGCCCCAGCTCCATCTCTGGATTTCACGGCGTGTGGCCTGTCTCCTTGCGCACGAACGACGCTGCTCGCCAGGCTCTGACTACCAGAGCGATGTTGGTGCTCGCGGGTCGCGCCTCAGGTTCTGTCCGTGACCGGCCCGCTGCTCGCACGCACTGGTACGGGCTGCCCGGCCCCCGACGAACCGACCGCCGTGGCTGCCTTTTTCATGGTAGCCATGGCAACGAAGATTCTCACAACTACGCCCCCTACCTGGCGCGCCAAAGATGTCGGTGAGAACGAAACCTATGGGATCACTGGGATCCCTTCTACAGTCGGCGGGTGCGGGGTTGTGAGAAGAGCAGGTTTAGGAGGAAGCACACGGATCGTTTACCCAGGTTCGGGCCGCGAGGATGCGTAAAACCCTAGTCCTGCTTTGGTGGATGTATTGAGTGTTCTTGAGCTTTCTGAACTAGCTACGGTGGCTGTCCCGTTCCAAAAAGCCGAATCCCTCTCCTGGTCGCCTCAGGCCTCCTTTTATAGGAAAAGGGGGCTGCCACAGTGGCACACAGGAGGTGGAAAGGCCTATAGTGCGCGAGCTCATCGCACGGCATTACAGGACAAAGCGCATTAAATGCGCTACGTAGGTGTCCATTAGCTTTATCAGGGACAGGAACAAGGCCCATCCCGTCCGTCGCCGCTCTGCCTCTCTTCGACACGCGCCCAGGCTGATGATGCATGCAGCGCCATGTAGGCAAGCAGGTAGCTGAGGTGGCGCGGTGGTAGGGCCTTCATGAAGATCTGCATGCCGCCACGCAGGTGCTTGCTAATTTGGCCTGGAAGCTGCATGTTGCCACGCAGGTGCCTGCCATAATGCTTGGGCTGGCAGCTACATGCAAACGGCGGCGGAGTCTTGGCTGGTGCGGGCCTGGCAGTGGCCCTGCTGACGCCCTTGGCAAGGGTCTTGCCGGGGGCTCGGCAAGGGTCTTGCCATGGCGTTGTTGTCATCCCCGGCAAGGATCTTGCCGGGGGTCTTGTGGATTTCCTCGGCTAGGATCCTACCGAGGGTCGCCGTCTTCTAGTCCTCATCCGAACTCACATATTTATGAGCTCGACGAAGATTTGCATGCCACCACAGAGGCACCTCCCGAGCTTTGGTTCCAACGCAGCTGGTTGGGTTGGAGCCGGTGGGCTCAAGGGTGGTTCACTGCACTGGAATCGGGCAAGTTGCCCCGGTAAGGCTCTTGCCGAGGCTGCGGGTTGCAGCCTCGGCAAGGATCTTGCCGATTGAGTCCACCTCGCCCTCTTGCCCTCCAGTGCTTCCGGTCTTGGTGTCGCCTTGGTCGTCTCGTGCTTCGGCTTCTCTCCGGCTTCCCTCCTCTGCCCTGTTAAGTGTGGCCGCGGCGCGTGGCTCTGACTGCCCGCGGACAAGTAAAGGGGTCAAAAGGAGAGCCCCTACTGTTGTACACCGACAATTGATGATGATGGATCATACCAGGCCACTGGTGGAGCCATGCCCTGGGCCGCAGGCAGGCACGTCTGGGTACCCCCGTTCCCCGGATGCCGACAACCACAACAAGTGAACCAAGCCACAAGAAATGAACCAAGTAGTTAACTAAACACCAATTGAAGAATATAAAATACTCCTAATAGAAGATCAGATAGTTAACCAAACCAAGCATGCTTAACAACTTGGAAATATTGCACCCTGAAGAATTTGTCGGTGTTCTGGGAACGGGGGTCCCCAGACTTGCCTGCCTGCGGCCGGCGGCGTGGCTGAGCCTGCAGGCTGTATGGCCCATCTTCACCAACAAAGCATCCAAGACCCTCGCGAGGGTCCAAGCCTCGCGAGGCGGACGACGCAAGACCTCCTCGGGAGTAGCTTAGCCAGGCAGGATCACGAGGAGCGGAGATATCGAGGCAGGGCAAACCTCACGAGGCCATCGTGACGTGAGCCATGATGCACGGCACTAGGCGGGCGCCAGGAGGGCGCCAGCGCGCGCAGCGTCCTTGTTTCCTCTTTGGTGCTAAGGAGGCAAGTGCAGACGAGGAGTACTGAGGCATCAGGCAAAGGTTGCCATATTGGTGCAACAAGACCAATACCAGGAGGACGACAAGACGGAGGTCATCGTGGAGTCCAAGACGGCGTCACCACCAGAGCCTTTGGCAGGCGAAGACCAGTTTTGTCAGGATAGTATGTACTAGTTGTCCCCCTTCAAATTAGCGCGCCATTTTTGGCTCCCTTCCCGCTCGATATATGGGAAGAGGACCAGGGCCAGTATTAATAGGACTAGCCACCACCTTAGACAGGGGCGACAGAGAAGACAGAGGACGGATCATTCAGACCATCCTCACACACACAAGCTCATCGAGCTCAAGAACACCACAACCTCAAGAGGTTGTCCTTCCCTTGTACTGTTCATCATCAGCCCTAGAGGCAATCCACCACCACCACACTGGAGTAGGGTATTACACAACAACGGTGGACCGTACCAGTATAAATCTTGTGTCTTTCTATGTTGCGAGTTCGTCGAGTTCGTCTGCAAGATCTTAGCGAGCTAGGGCGTAGATTGGTGAGCAGGAAAGACTTCGCGCACACCCCAGTTTTCGAACCTTAAGGGTTTGCCGGAACCCCACATCCGACATTTGGCGCGCCAGGTAGCGGTGCGGCTTAGCCTTCCTTCCATCAGTTCGTCACTCTGTCGCTCCGTCGTCTCCATGGCGGAAGCTCACCGTGCTCGAGCTAAGCGTCGGGCTGCCCTGACCGCCCGCGTTGCTCAGACGGCTCTCGTCGGCGGGCCGCATCACTGTTCTCCGTCCCCCGCCGCCAACGCTGCCACCAGCCTGGCGGCGAACGAGCAGCAGGCGTCTTTGCTGCATCCTTCGGTGCGGCAGGACGGCCGCACCGCCACTCCATCGCTGACCCCTGCCGGGTCTTCGTCTCACGCGCACTGCGCTCCCATGGAGCCACGGGCCGCGCTCCTCGTAGCGAACGAGCTCCTACTCTACCGCCCCATCGACGACCTCTATGAGGAGTGGCTCAAACGCGTCGCCGAACTCGTCCGCGTCGCGGGGGGCTCTCCTGCGCCGTCCCACTCTCTGCCTCCCCCTCACCCAGCCGCGGGCGATGGGGCTCATGCCGCTGCTCCACCACCTCAGCCCCAAGACGTCGCCTTGGCACCAATGCACGTGGCTCCGCGACGTGATCTGCCGTGCCCGGCACCCGCGCGCGAAGAGGGAAGCTGCCAAGAAATTCCACGGCCGCGAGAAGCTGCACCTACGCTCCCCGCGCCACCTCGTCAAGACCGCGCACCACCCGCAGCGGCGCAGCGCGTGCCTCGTCAAGACCAAGCTCCACCTACGAAGCGGGCCCCAGCTACAACGGCTAGTTGCCGCACCTTCACTCCCGAGCTGCGTAGCGTCGCCTGGCCGGGCAAGTTCAAGCCGGATCTGCCTCCTCGGTACGACAGCATCGCTGACCCCGCGGAGTTCCTGCAGCTCTATGAGCTGAGCATCGAAGCAGCCAACGGCGATGAAAAGGTCATGGCGAACTGGTTTCCCATGGCTCTCAAGGATGGAGCTCGCTCCTAGCTCCTGAACCTGTAGCACGGCTCGATCTCCTCCTGGGACACGATGCGCGACCGCTTCGTCGCCAACTTCCAGGGCACTCGCGACCGCCCACCGGCCGCGGGTGACCTACACCGCATCAGGCGCCAGCTAGGAGAAACCCTCCAGAAGTACATCCAGCGCTTTAACAACACCCGCCTCAAGATCCCCAAGGTCACGGACGAGGCCATCATCCCCGCGTTCTCCGACGGCATCCGTGACGTCAAGATGAAGGAAGAGCTCGCCATCCACGAGGAGCTCTGCACATCTCAGGAGCTGTTCAACCTGGTGACCAGGTGCGCAATAGCTAAGGAGGGGCGCCTCTCTCTCCTTGAGCCTCTAGCCGTGGGCATGGAGGAGAAGAAGGCCAAGGCCAAGGACGTGAAGTGCAAGGAGGTGGCTGTGCTCGCAGCGGAGCCCGACATCAAGTAGGGCGGAGATCAGCCCGAGTAATCCAAGAACGGCCGCCCATTCTGCGCCATCCACAACCTGAACAGCCACAACACCAGCGACTATCAAGAGCTCGGTGCCATACGTGAGGGACGCTACGGTCGACGCCCCAAGCGCAACGACCGGGGCTACGACCGCGGAGGAGGACGTGGAGACGGACGCTGGGAAGACCGTGGCCCGTGCCAGGAGTGGCGTGACCGGCCTCGTGAGGACCGTTGGCAGGACCAGCCTCATGAGGGCGCCTGGAGGGACCCGCCTCGTGAGGATCGCCCCCAGGGCAACGCCGGTCTTCCCACGCTGCCGCCACCAAGAAGGAATGACGACCACCACCATGACGAGGGGGCTGGGGGCTTCCAGGAGCCGCATGCGATCGCCTGCATCTTGGGCAGCGCCCAGGCCTCAGCCTCTCAGCGCATCTTCAAACAGTTTGCTCGCGAGGTGAACGCGGAGCTCCCCAAGCTCGAGGCCACGCGCCCGCTCAGGTCACCAAGATCCTCATCGACGGCGGCGCAGGGCTCAACGTCCTGTCCGTCGACACGTTCGACAATCTCCAAGTGCCATATGAGCAGCTCCAGCCCACCAAGCCTTTCTCAGGAGTGACTGACGGCTCCACCATGCCGATAGGGCAGGTCCGCCTGCCTGTCACCTTCGAGGAGCACAAGAACTACCGCACCGAGCTCATCGACTTCGACGTCGCGCACATCCGCCTGCCGTACAATGCCATCCTCGGGTATCCAGCCCTGGCCAAGTTCATGGCAGTCACTCATCACGGCTACAACGTTCTCAAGATGCTAGGAAGCGGGCGAGTTATCACGGTCCCATGTGAAGAGAGAGATGCGGTGTTCTTCCTTGAGCGCGCTTTTCAAGCTGCAGCCATCGACGACCCAGACAGCAGAAATGAAGGCCCTCTGGAGGCCATCCCCAAGAAGAAGAAGCCGCGCCGTGAAGAACCTCATGAGGATGGTGTCACGACAGAAGCCACGTTAGGACCAGCGCCCGCTCCAGGGGCGCCTCCCTCCGTCGCATAGGAAGGCGCGCCCGGCGCCCTCCTCAGGCAGGGCTCGGGGGCTCTCTTCCGGAGGGCCTCAGACCTTGCCAACCTCACGAGGGAGGTGCTTGGGCACCACTTGGAAGCGTGCTTCGTGGCATGTGACCCTCAGGAGAGCATAGAGCAAGGAGTGCCCACCACTCAGGAGTTCATCACCAAGACCATCCAGGAACTGCAAGAAGCAAGAGCCATGCGCGGCGACGGCCCTCCACAAGGCGCAGCTCTGCATCCTGGCGAGGATGCTGGGATGCGCGTCTGCATCGACGTCCCAGGGCTCAACAGGGCCGCATCTCAGGAGCGTTTCTAGCCTTCGCGTGTGGGATGCTGCAAGGGCCCACCGCACAGCTACGTTTGTATGCCCTTTGGCTTGGTGAGCGTGGCGTTGGCCTATCAGCGCAACATGCGACGTGTCCTGGTGGCTCAGGAAGCCAGACACCACACCGTTGTGGAGGAGATGGAGACGGTCTTCAGGGAACCTCCCGAGCCCCCAGAGCCTCCCGAGGCTCAGGGTTCTGACGGCTCATGAGGAGTCATTTCTTCAACGCACGCCTTCAGCAACACCAACTCTACTTCGTCTACAGAACCAGGTGACATCTTCCAAGCTCATTTAGCTGGGGGCGCCCCTCGGGCTGCATTATTCACAGGACCCATGCGGCATGTATCCCTTTTGCTTATGTCTTCAGCTTACCGTGTTGGGGGCGCCCCTCAGGCTGCATCATCCCCAAGACGCTCGGGCCGGACCCGGTGGCATGTATCTTCCTGCATTTATCCAAGCTGATTTGCCTTCCCTTCTTAACCTGCGCACTGCTATCACCTGCTCGATCATCGCCTCCCCCGGGGCCTCCACACAGGCACAGCGCTGGTGCATGGGTCCGTCCATGCCATGCCGAAAATCTGAGCGGTCGAGCTCTGGCTCGTGGCACGCCCCGCGCACGTCACCTCACCAGGCCATCGGTGCCTTCTCCTCATCTAGAGCAACCAGAGGCACGCTGACAGCTGTAACGGCAAACCGTGTTTCTTCTTGTGCCTGTTCACAGGGACCCCGAGGGAAGGATAGCAGGTGGCACCGCGAGTCTCCTTTTCTCTCATGCAATTCGCTTGCGCGTAAAAATGAGGGCTCCTGAGCATCGCGACTCATGAGCTATTACTAGCTCTCCAGCCCTCACCCCTGGCCTTGACCACGGCATCGCGACCTGGCATACCAGCGGCGGCTGAGGTCGCTCGAGGGCTGGAACCTGAGGACGTAGAGCACTAAGGAGAGCATGAGGGGAGGGAAACTCGTATGGGCTGGCCTTGCTATGCCGCACGAGTAGGCGCGCAACCCTAGCGCAACGTCAGGAGTCGCCACGAGATCGACAAGATAAGTCCCACTATCGGATTGGCTAAATGTTTGGGCCTAATGGCCACTCACGCCTTGCCGCAGCCCCATTGCGGCCACATCAGCTCCCTTTCTCACCTTACCATGGCTGCTTGAGCGCTAAGGGGGACCTCCTGAGCATCGCACCATAGGGGCTCTTACTGGACCTCGGGCCGCACACCTCCTGGCCTTGACCACGGCATGCGACCTAGCATACCAGCGACGGCTGTAGCCGCTTGGGGACCGGGACCCGTCAGTGTACAGCAACAAGCTATCGCAAGGAAAGAAAGGGGGATCGAGCCTTAACGGGACATGCGTTCACCAAATTCTCATAATAGGGAAGATAAGCACAAAAGACATTACGGGCCCTTACATGCCCCCATGGGGTAATTCATAATTCATTGTAGGAAACAAAAGCCGATACTAAGGGGAATCCTATCTACATCCTTCTATGGTGGACACCATCATCAACAGTGGGCCATGGGAGGCCAGCGCCAACCCCATCTAGATCAGCGGCGGCGGCGGCTGGACGCCGCAGCCCTACTCCGAGCGCGACGAGAGCTCGGGGGCACGTAGCTGTTGTCGCTCGTCTCTGGAGACTCATAGAGCTCAGGAGAGCTGCTGGACTCCCAAGGGCTGCTGCTGCTGGAGTGGTCGCGAGCAAGGTGGCATCAGCCACGTGCTCCTCTCCGGATCCAGGCGGCGGCGCTCAGCATCGAAGACCTTGAAGAAGAGCGTGGAGACCCTGTCGTACTCGAAGTGGATCCCGAGGGTGCCCCTCACACGACAGACCTACGCGATCTCGCCCCAGCCGCGCGTCATGAAGATCTTGCCGGTGGGGACTGCTTCGATCTCCGCTCCAGTCGCCGGAGCACTGCAGTCAGCGTGCTGCAGCCAGAGCTCGAGAGGCCCCCTCGGCGGCATCACGACGGAGAAGAACCGCGAGAAGTGGATCCAGGAGCTTGGAGGCATCGGCGCCCACAGCACCAACTCGCGCGAGGAGTCCGCGGCATGAACTCCAGGGGTGACGGCATGCGTCGCCGTGGCGCAGCGACCCTGGATGCGGCGTGGGCGGCGCTGCTCGTCACTCCGGCCTCCCGAGCCCTCGGCTTGGGTGTACAAGGGCAGCGGGTACCCCGGAGGAGGCCGCTCGCACCAAGGCCTCGACACCACCTGCGTCGCCGCTTCATCGTGGCGATGGATCGACCTCTTCTTCGGCGGAAGAGGCCCCAGATCATCACGGGGAGCCTTTCCTTTCTCTTCGGCAAAGAACTTTCTGATGGGCGCCATTGTCGTTGGCAGTGAAGCAAGGAGGAAGAGGCAAGCAAGCGAGGAAGAGATGGGCAACGGGGGCTCCGCCCCCTCCCCATTTATAGCAAGAGAAGGCCAACCAGCGTCTCCCACGATCGCAGGTAATGATGGTTTTCCTTGCATGTCGCAGGGACTTTTCAAGTCGTGCAGTTGCCGAGGCAGCATGTGGAAGCGAGGACGCCCACGTCCAGTCAACCGCCACGTGTCAATCGAGGCCGCAGGATTTGGGGGCCCGCGGCGCTCCGAACTTGGCCCTTGGCTTCGCCGCGAAGCCAAGCCCGAGCGCACCTTGGGCCCGAGGGCTACTATCGGCATTCTGAGAATGGGGGTCCCCAGACTTCCCTACCTGTGGCCCGCGGCGTGGTTGAGCCTGCAGGCTGTACGACCCATCTTCACCAAAAAAGCATCCAAGAACCTCACGAGGGTCCAAGCCTCGCGAGGCAGAGGACGCAAGACCTCCTCGGGAGTAGCTTAGCCAGGTAGGCTCACGAGGAGCGGAGATATCAAGGCAGGGCAAACCTCACGAGGCCCTCGTGACGTGAGCCATGATGCATGGCACCAGGTGGGCGCCAGCGCGCGCATCGTCCTTGTTTCCTGTTTGGTGCTAAGGAGGCAAGCGCAGGCAAGGAGTACCGAGGCATCAGGCAAATGTTGCCATATTGGTGCAACGAGACCAAGACCAGGAGGACGGCAAGACGGAGGTCATCGTGGAGCCCAAGACGGCGTCACCACCAGAGCCTTTGGCAGGCGAAGACCAGTTTTGTCAGGATAGCTTGTACTAGTTGTCCCCCTTCAAATTAGCCCGCCATTGTTGTCTCCCTTCCCGCTCGATATTTGGGAATAGGACCAGGGCCAGTATAAATAGGACTAGCCACCACCTTAGACAGGGTGGGCAGAGAAGACAGAGGACGGATCATTCAGACCATCCTTACACACACAAGCTCATCGAGCTCAAGAACACCTCAACCTTAGGAGGACGTTCTTCCCTTGTACTGTTCATCATCAGCCCTAGAGGCAATCCACCACCTCCACACTGGAGTAGGGTATTACACCACAACGGTGGCCCGAGCCAGTATAAATCTTGTGTCTTTCTATGTTGCGAGTTCGTCGAGTTCGTCTGCAAGATCTTAGAGAGCTAGGGCGAGATTGGTGAGAAGGAAAGACTTCACGCGCACCCCAGTGTTCGAACCTTAAGGGTTTGCCGGAACCCCACACCGGACAGAATTGAACATCACATTTGCAAAATTGAACCAAGTAGGTAATTGAACACCACATTGCACGGCATATAGAACATATACACTATAGCAGAAGATTGCATGGTAAAAGTAGATGGCACAATTCACTAGAATTTTTTAAGGAAAGGCAGTAGCTAGCAAAGTGAACATGGGTCCTTATAGTGAGCTAATAAGACAAACTACTCCTCATTGTCAGAGATATCGATGACGATTGGCTCCTTGGACATGGAAGAGGGCGAGGCCTCCGCATCGTGGGTGCCCTCATTGTAGTGGTGAGTTACCTGAGCCGCTCCGGGCACCAACCTGCTGGCTCTCAAGATGAGGTAAGCAAGTGCATCTTGAGAAAACACCTCGTAGTCTTCTTTGAAGGTACTGAAGGTGGCCTTGAGAAAATGCCATGAACTATCGTTTAAAGAACCCAACCGCGTCGAGGTGTCAGCACGCGAGGCGTGAATGTTGGCCTCGACGGGGAGGTGCTCCTCCAAGATCTGGGGGTCGGCATGAATGGCAGCCATCGCGACCTCATCCGCGCGTGCGACCATGATTTGCTTCTCCGCCACCAAATTCTCCTTGAGGTCCTGGCTATACTGTGTGCACCATGACTTAGGCCAACAATTTTTTGGTGGAGGGGTCAGGGATTTGGGTGGAAGGTGTCGCACTCGCGCCGGCGGTCGGGGCATGTGGGATGTGGAAGGAGGAGGAGGATGGGGGTCAGGTGTGGATTACCTACCTGGATAGGCGAGGCCGAGCAGCGTGAAGGAGGGTCGCCGGCGAGGAGGCGGCGACGCTGCAAGAATGGAGTGAAGGTTTCAACTTGGAAAGGAAGGCGGAAATAGGGGAAATGTGGCTTTTGGTAAGGGGGATGGGGCGGGGAGGTAGATATTTCCGCGGAAGCCGAAAGTTTGGAATCGCTTCAGCCAAAAAAATGGCGCGCAAAGTGTCATCAGACACGGTCCCTTATTCACACACGGTCCGAAGATATTTTGTGCTGCATCTCAGATAGTTGGTTATAATAAATTGTGTGGGATCAACTTGATTTTTCATCATGATTTGAATTACATAATGGGGTCACAGTAGCCCTGGACGGTGTTTGAATTGCTAGACCTTTTATCTGAAGTGATCATGCAACTATATATGTGTCATAACAGAATTGGAATTATTCAAGGTTCGTTTGGACATTTTTATGCATTAAGTGAGTTTTCAATGCATTTATGTGCATAATTCAAATTTGAACTACATGCACATGCTCCAGTGCATATAAATTTGTTAAAAAATCAAATCTTTGTCCTTGGGTGCATGCTTGGGTCCCATGCAAGAAATGGGAATGAATTTCAAACACCAGAGCATCGTTGATTGCCGGCAAAACATTGAGATGCCTGGTTTTTAAATTCTAGTAAATCCAAAACTTGCCTAAAATTCATAAAACTTGGCATGCTATCATGGAGCGGCATCAACATGCTATGATAAATTTTTTGTCCCATCTGGGGCAGGTTTGGGTATATGCTTCTCACAAACCAGAGCTTCTCACAACAAGCAAGATGGATTCGGTAGGGAACGCCCCACCTTTGGGGACGAAACGATATCCATTGCCACTTATTGCTTTCAAATTTTTTCTTGTGTCAACATAGAACAACAGGAGTGTTGTGTTATTTTTTGTGATTTTTCAGGGTTCGTTTGGACATTTTTATGCATTAAGTGAGTTTTCAATGCATTTATGTGCATAATTCAAATTTGAACTACATGCACATGCTCCAGTGCATATAAATTTGTTAAAAAATCAAATCTTTGTCCTTGGGTGCATGCTTGGGTCCCATGCAAGAAATGGGAATGAATTTCAAACACCAGAGCATCGTTGATTGCCGGCAAAACATTGAGATGCCTGGTTTTTAAATTCTAGTAAATCCAAAACTTGCCTAAAATTCATAAAACTTGGCATGCTATCATGGAGCGGCATCAACATGCTATGATAAATTTTTTGTCCCATCTGGGGCAGGTTTGGGTATATGCTTCTCACAAACCAGAGCTTCTCACAACAAGCAAGATGGATTCGGTAGGGAACGCCCCACCTTTGGGGACGAAACGATATCCATTGCCACTTATTGCTTTCAAATTTTTTCTTGTGTCAACATAGAACAACAGGAGTGTTGTGTTATTTTTTGTGATTTTTCAGGGTTCGTTTGGACATTTTTATGCATTAAGTGAGTTTTCAATGCATTTATGTGCATAAGTCAAATTTGAACTACATGCACACGCTCTAGTCCATATAAATTGGTTGTAAAATCAAATCTTTGTCCTTGGGTGCATGCTTAGGTCCCATGCAGGAAATGGGAATGAAATTCAAACACTAGGGCACCGTTGATTGTTGGCAAAACATTGAGATGCCTGGTTTTTAAATTCTACTAAATCCAAAAATCGTCTGAAATTCATGAAAATTGGCATGCTATCATGGAGCGACATCAATATGTCGTGGTAATTTTTTTGTCCCATTTGGGGCAGGTCTGGGTATATTCTTCTCACAAACCAGAACTTCTCACAAAAAGCATGATGGTTTCGGTAGGGGACGCCCCACCTTTGGGGATGAAAGGATATCCATTGCCTCTTATTGCTTTCAAAAAATTTCTCGTGTCAACATAGAACAACAGGAGTGGTGTGTTTTTTTTGTGATTTTTCGGGGTTTGTTTGGACATTTTTATGCAGTAAGTGAGTTTTCAATGCATTTATGTGCATAATTCAAATTTGAACTACATGCACATGCTCCAGTGCATATAAATTGGTTAAAAAAATCAAATCTTTGTCCTTGGGTGCATGCTTGGGTCCCATGCAAGAAATGAGAATGAATTTCAAACACCAGGGCACCGTTGATTGCCGGCAAAACATTGAGATGCCTGGTTTTTAAATTCTAGTAAATCCAAAACTTCCCTAAAATTCATAAAACTTGGCATGCTAACATGGAGCAGCATCAACATGCCGTGTTAAATTTTTTTGTCCCATTTGGGGCAGGTTTAGGTATATGCTTCTCACAAACTAGAGCTTCTCACAACAAGCATGATGGTTTCGGTAGGGAACGCCCCACCTTTGGGGATGAAACGATATCCATTGCCTCTTATTGCTTTCAAAAATTTTCTCGTGTCAACATAGAACAATAGGAGTGTTGTGTTATTTTTTGTGATTTTTCAGGGTTCGTTTGGACATTTTTGTGCATTAAGTGAGTTTTCAATGCATTTATGTGGATAATTCCAATTTGAACTAAATGCACATGCTCCAGTGCATATAAATTGGTTGAAAATCAAATCTTTGTCCTTGGGTGCATGCTTAGGTCCCATGCAAGAAATGGGAATGAATTTCAAACACCAGGGCACTATTGATTGTCGGCAAAACATTGAGATGCCTGGTTTTTAAATTCTAGTAAATCCAAAACTCGTCTGAAATTCTTGAAACTTGGGATGCTATCATGGAGCGGCATCAACATGCGGTGGTAAATTTTTTGTCCCATTTGGGGCAGGTTTGGGCATATGCTTCTCACAAACCAGAGCTTCTCACAACAAGCATGATGGTTTCGGTAGGGAACGCCCCAACTTTGGGGGCCAAACGATATCCATTGCTTCTTATTGCTTTCAAAAAATTTCTCGTGTCAACATAGAACAACAAGAATGTTGTGTTATTTTTTGTGATTTTTTGGGGTTTGTTTGGACATTTTTATGCATAAAGTGAGTTTTCAATTCATTTATGTGCATAATTCAAATTTGAACTACATGCACATGCTCCGGTGCATATAAACTAGTTGAAAAATCAAATCTTTTGTCCTTGGGTGCATGCTTAGGTCCCATGCAAAAAATGGGAATGAATGTCAAACACCCTGCCACCGTCTCTCGGCCGCAAACATTGAGATGCCTGGTTTTTATATTCTAGTAAATTCAAAACTCGTCTGAAATTCATGAAACTTGGCATGCTATCGTGGAGCAGCATCAACATGTCGTGGTAAATTTTTTGTCCCATTTGGGGCAGGTTTGGGTGTATGCTTCTCACAATCCAAAGCTTCTCACAACAAGCATGATGCTTTCAGATAGAACACCCATTTGCAAAGTGAGAGCAGGATTTGTGCATCTCTTGAACACTAACGGTTCTTTTGGATGACCCGTGTGAACTACTTACAAACAATTTGGTGCGATTTGCATCTGTCATATTGGGTATGTTGCCATTTGTCAAACTAGAAAGATAGACATTTCTTGATTTAGTAACATTGCCATTTGCCAACCTTGTAACACTGCGATTTGTCAAAATATGAAGCTAAAAATCACTAGTAGTATCTAGTTTTTGCAACTAAAATTCATTAATTAAGCATAAATGGAGGAGAGGAGGCGTGTTCAGCCAGGCGTGCAGCAGGCGGCGCAGTAATATTCGATTTGACAACGGGCGACGCAGTTCCCCATATGGCTTTGATGCAAACGAGGGAGAGGGTAGCTGTTCCCGAAATGTTGAACGACCAACGATGCATCCTCCTTCAATTAGCATCGTGTGAATGCATGAGGGAAGTAATGGTAGGACCGAGAAAAGAGAGGCAGCATGATGTGAATGCAACATAGTTTGCACTCATATAAAGGCGCCCCTCCATTCCAATGCATCTACCACATCGTATGCACCTAAGCATGTGCCTAAGCACCTATAGTAATAAGCGCAAAAGTGCCCACTCCAGACCCATGGAGGCGATGCGTGCGAGCAGCCAGCGGCTGTGCCAGATGGTCCGCGACGCTGGCCTGCGACATGGCACTGTGGATCGTCTCCATACGGTGTTGGCGATCGGCTGGTGGATGGCCGTCGTCGACTCCAGCTACGACTCTCAGTTGGACCAGATGATCATTCGCACCACCAACAGATTCGCCGTCGTTAAGAAGCTCGCGGACGACATCGCCGTACTCCTCCAGCCCGCACGCCCGGGCTCCTCATTGCTTGCCACCCTAATCGGCCTCCATGGTCGGAACCTGTTTCAAGCACTGGTGGCCCTGCGACTGCCCACCGATGCCATGAAGAATGTCCACCCGGAGGCCGTGCTCACCATGAGGCACCTCGCCCTGCAAGAAACCGTCGACCTACACACCCATGTGTATGAGCGAATCGTGTACATAGGTATCTACGAGGCCAGTGAGGATGCTACGATGTTGGCCTTCTTCAGCCCGCTGGAAGCCTTGGATGCCACAAAAGCTGTCGCTCCTTAGCCGCTGGTCGGTAGCCCGGCCGGCGCACTGAGTTGAGGAGGAGGAGGTCGTACATTGATGGATGCATCTTTCTTTTTGCATCCTGAATCACCACTGCGATCGCATCATCGTGGCCTTAATTCTTATTTTGCTATTGCATTCTCATTCTAGTCAATACAGACATGTGCGATCCCTTTCCTCAATACAGACATGTCCATTCCAGTCTTATTTTGATTGGCTTGAATGAAGGTCTATCCCGCCATTAGGCACCGCAGCGCACTATGCTCGCTGTTAGGTGCCGCAGCACACTCTGCTCGCGTCCGTTGGCACGCTCTACTCGCGTCCATCGGCGCGCTCGGCTTGTGGACAAATTTTCCTTGCGTGTTCAACTATATATATATATATATATATGATTGCTCCCGTTGAGGCGATCGCGGAGCACTCTGTTCACGTCCCTCCGTGCGCGCTCTGCCAACGGTTGGGCATGCGCACGATCACGTCAGGGGCCCTGTATGCATGCGGTTGTGCTGCGCGCGTTGCCACCCGATGCAGTTATGTGCGACACGATGGAGTTACGTGCTGGAAATTAGAACTGCCATTAGGGCCTGCTAATATTCCTAGCCATCCAGCTTCCCCTTTAATTCCCCGCGGCCATTATAACCTAAGTCTCTTCAACCTTTTGATCACGCCCCACAACACAACAAGCACATCCATGACAACACATAGAGAGGGGATGTCCAGCGACGCTCCAATGGAGTTCGGCGAGCATAGAGTGGAGACCCACGCGAGGGAGATGGATCTCTCGGTGGTGTATACCATTGACCCGGCCGTGGGGGACGACTACATCATCAGCGCTGAGCAGTTGCTTGCTGGAGACAAGTACAAGGTGGTTGGCATCGACCTCCAGTACACCGCCGGTCGTCCCGGCATAGATTGGAAGGTTGCCGTCGCCTAGTTGTGTGTGCGCCATCATGTCCTCATCTAGCACTACTGCATGGCTAAAGAACCTTGCGACCATTTCAATAGGTTTGTCAACAGCACTGACTACATGTTCGCCATGGTGGAAACCACCAACAATGTAAAAGCGCTCAGTGTTACGGGCTTGGCTGCAAGAACCGTGTCGAAATCCGTGACCACTACAAGGTCTGGGGAAGCGCGAAGAAGGACTCCTTGGTCGAAGTCGCCTCGGCCATCATCGACCCCTACTACAAAAAGATGAAGCAGGATGCCCAGAGAACAAGTCCCGTATCCTGGCACGGGGCCTGGATGCGGCAAATGGATGAACCTCACCTCAGTTTTGCGGCCAAGAGTATGTACACATGCTACGAGATGCACAAGAGGATCGTTGACAAGAGGAAGTGCCTCTTTACCCAAATCGACGAGCCCGGATCGACCCACAAGCAGAGCAAGCATCGCAAGATGTAGATGATGATCAGCTGATCGTTTATGCTAGTTAATCATGCATGTAATATATAGTTTACTTTATTGGTGTGTGGAAATGTCATGTGTGTAGTAGCCACCTATGTAATTATGCATGTAATAGTTTACTTTGGTGTGTGCAAATGTCATGGTTGTAGTAGCCACCTATGTAAGTGGATGTTTAATTTGGTTATGCAAGCATGTCCTTATAAGTGTGTGTATATATGTATATGTTGTTGTTCTGTATGCAATCCCATCGCACAACACACACGTCTTATTAGCAGTAATCGTCTATGTTATTATCGGTATTCACACACATTTCTGATTACAGACATGTTTGCCGCGTATCACACACATCTTGTTCATTTGAACCATTTCTGTTCCCATGTCTCAACGCAAACAGTTCATCCGAGTGAATCGCATGTCATATATCGCACACACGTTTGATCTGGTTGACCGTTTCCATTGTGTTGCCTAATCACAAACAGTTCATCCGAGTGAACTATATGCTGTACATCGCACACACCTTCATCTGGCTGCCCGTTTCTTTTGTTCCTCCTCATCGCAAACACTTAATTGAGATGAACCATATGCCCTGCATCGCACACGCAACTAAAATCTGAACCGTGTTTGATGCATCCTCCATCGCAAATGTTTTGCACCTTTTTTGACGGTTTTTTACACCACCGTTTGTGATTATAGCATCACACAGAGTTTCGTCGAAGGGTCTCTGATCGTAGTGTCGCGTTAGCAGCATCCTGAAGTAGTGTGCCTGCGAGAGGGGGTAATCATAAATGCGAGGCTTGTTGAAGTAAGAATAGCACCCAAGAACCAGTCCACCCACATATCAAATTATCAAAGTAGCGAATGCGAATCAAATAAACATGATGAAAGTGACTAGATGAATTCCCATGTGTCCTCAAGAATGCTTTGCTTGCTATAAGAGAAAATTCTGGCTTGTCCTTTGATATAAAAAGGATTGGGATACCTTGCTTCACCTTTGTTACTATCGTTACCTGTCACTTGTTACGAATTACCTTGCTATCAAACTATATGTTACCAATAATTTCAGTGCTTGCAGAAAATACCTTGCCAAAAACCGCTTGTCGTTTCTTCCAACTCCTCATTGGGTTCGACACTCTTACTTATGGAAAATACTATGATTGATCCCCTATACTTGTGGGACATCAAGACTCTTTTCTGGCACATTGCCAGTGAGTGAAGCGCCTTTGGTAAGGAAACATTTATACTGAGTGCTGAAATTTACTGTCACTTTCACTATGGAAAGTAATCCTTTGAGGGGTTTGTTCGGGGTATCTTCACCTCGACTGGAAGCAATAAGAGTAGCTCCTCAACCTACTGAACCTACTGAAAATATTTACTATGAGATTCCTTCAGGTATGTTAGAGAAACTGCTAGCTAATCCTTATGCGGGAGATGGAATGGTACATCCTGATATGCACTTGATATATATAGATGAAATTTGTGGATTGTTTAAGCTTGCAGGTTTACCCGAGGATGGATTTAAGAAGAAGGTATTCCCTTTATCTTCGGAGGGGAAGGCCTCGACATGGTATATGCTATTGGATGATACTGGAACATGGGATTCGAACCAGCCGAAATTGGAATTTCATCAGAAATTTTATCACATGCATCTGGTTCGTCGTGATCAGAATTATATATATATAATTTTTGGCACCGTGAAAGAGAATGTATCGCTCAAGCTTGGGGAGGCTTAATTACATGATGCACACATGCCCCAATCGTGAGATCCCAAGAGAAATTATTATTCAGAATTTTTATGTTCGGCTTTCTCATAATGATCAATGATGCTCAATTCTTCTTCTGCTGGTTCTTTTATGAAGAATACTATTGAATTTAAGTGGAATCTCTTGGAAAGAATTAAACACAACTCTAAATATTGGGAATTCGACAAAGGTAAAGAGTCAGGTATAAATCTTGAGTTTGATTGTGTTAAATCTTTTATGGAAACTGATGCTTTTCATAAGTTTAGTACTAAATATAATTGACACTGAGATAGTAGCTACATTTTGTGAATCTTTTCTACTCATGTTGATCTCCCTAAGGAGAAGTGGTTTAAGTATCATCCACCTATTGAGGAAATAATTGAGGAACCCATTATAGCTAAAGATGAAACAATCATTTACAATGTTGATATAGTTGTGCCTACTGCTTATATTAAGAAATCCCCTTTTCCCGTTAGGATTAAGGAACATGGTAAAGCTAAAATAGTGGTTAATAAAAGTAATATTAGAACACCTAGAACCTCTAATCGGATTAAAGTTGAACCTAATATTGCATGGTTAAAGATCTCTTGGTTGATAATATTGATGGGCATGTGATTTATTTTTTGCGATGATGTTGCTAGAATTGCTAAACCCGTTAGAAATGAACGTGAAATGCTAGATAAGAATAAACCCGTAGTGGGCATGCCTGTTGTTTTTGTTAAAATTGGAGATCATTGCTATCATGGTGTGACAGCCTAGTTTTTGCCCCCCTTTATTTGCCTGATTTTCAGTGGTTTCATTTTGAAATTTGGAGTTTTTGAATCTTTTCATATGGACTTAAACACTTGGGTACCCCTTGGCTTTCACCCAAGTGTCCCATTTCCCTATCTAACCACCATTTACCCTCTGGTTCATCTCAAAATAATATTTGGAATATTTTTCCTTAATGAAAAATATTCATTTCCCTCTCTTAAACCCTAGCTAGATCAATGTGCTCCAAAGCAACCCCATTTTTCTTGCCCACAAAAATCTAAGAAAATTCACAAATATTCTTGGAACCCTAGTGCACCTTCCTGAGCAAAAATATTGCATGACTTTTTGGAATATTTTTGCTACAGAAAATATTTTCTGTTCTGGATAGAAATGGTAGTTTCTACAGCAACTACTATTTTACTTGCTCCTTTGGGGCTGATTTTTCTTGTGCATCATCACCTTAGTAGATGATTGCTACCCTCCAAAACTCAACTCCCAACTCCCAGCCATTTGGCCACAGTAAGCTCTCAGAGTTACTGATCAGAAACTTACTTGCCTTGTGAAATCTTTTCTACTGCGTTTGGATCCAAATCAAAGCATGGTAACATTCAAAACTACCATGAACAACATGCCAGACATGAAGTTTGGGTTTAGATCGGCATGAGGTCAGAGTTCACGTGGTGACCGCGTTCATCCAGGCGTGCTGGCATGCGACCGACACGCTCTGCGACGCGCCCGAGCCTCTGTTGATCGCGTGCTCGCTTCCCCGCCTGCCTAAGTGTGCCAAACCTCGCCACCATCTTTGTCTTAGCCCCATTAACTCTCCCCTGGCACTCGCCGATGACGGAGCTCGCCGCAGCGAGCACGGGCACGGTCCTGCCAATGAAACAGTGTGTTGTGCACTGTGCTCGTCGTCACCATAGTGCTCCTGTGCTCGTCCCCGTTCACCCACAGTCCCCGCGTGAGCTCTGTCTCCTTCTCCCTCTCTCACTGACACCGCTCAACGTCGGGCGCCGTGTCCAGGTGTCCACGGGCGGAGCCCGAACCCCCCTCGATGCTCGGCTATAAATAGAGCCCTCCCCAGCCTCCTCGAGCATCATCCACCACTCCCACACACTCCACAACCTAGTAGAGGACCGTAACCCGGCCGGGCAGGCCGCGGGCCGCCGTCCCCGAGCTCGAGCTCGCCGGCGATCCCCTCGGGTCGTCCCCGTAGCTCCGGCCCCTCCCAGGCCTGGGAAATCCTTCCAGGGCCTCCGCCACTCTACGGTGGTGCCGTTCCGCCCGGTTGGATCCCCTGGAGTCGCCTCTGCTCGTTATCGTCTTCGTCTCGGGCGAGCTCTGCTTCCTGTCTCCACTAGAGAGGAAGATTCCAACACCGTCCGACCACCCCTAGCTACTCTACGGGTACGGGCAGGTGCACCTCAGTCTCCTCTCTTGATCCGTCCCTCTTGTTTTGGCGAAGGAGCCCTCGTCGCCGATGTTTGCTCCAACGAAGCCGCGCCGCCCCTGTCTCGTTTCCCCTCTCCACCTCATCTGACTAGCGGGGCCCGCTAGTCAGCCACTTAATACGCGCGCGAAGCGGTACGAGTGGTGGCACCCCGAGGCTTTACGCCTTCAACGTCACCCCCCTCCAGTCTGTTTATTTAAATTCAAATTTATATTTATCTAGAGAGCTTCAAACAACTATAACTTTTCAACCATAAGTCCAAATGGATTGATTCTTTTTTCATTGTGTTCTTTGCAAAGAAATCTAGAAGCTTACCAAAAATGGGATTTTTCCCTACTGTCTAGATTTTACGGTGATTTTCAGAAGGGTTCTTGATGATTTCTTTTTGTGTTTGTAATTGTTTTCAAAGTAGTGAAGCTTGTCTTGAGGATCACCAGGAGGCTTGTGAACCTCATCTGCACTAAGTCAAGCCACAACAACATTTTCATGGTGCCATTGCAATATTTGTGATTTTCCTACTTGAATTAATTGTTTAATCCATGCATATAGATCATTGTTGTGTTATTCATATTCTGTTAATGCTTGTTCAAGTTAATATGCTTGTGTTAAAGAAAGTTTAAAGCTAACTAAGTTGATAAAGAGACTAGAATTAACTTTTGCTATGGAAGAAATAATATGGTTATGGATATAAGTAATTAATTGAAGTTATTTCTCTTGCATGAGAAAAATGATAAAACTTGTTAGAAAAGATTCTATTTAATATGAGGTTTAATCTTGACCAAAGGAGTGTCAAGAGTTGTTGATGGTTATGCTTAGTGTGGATATAGTTGACTCAGTCTTTTCCGTTAATATGTGATGCATATGTTATTGTTGCACTTCATGGCATACTATGACACCGGTTATTTTCAATTTAATTTGAACCTGATAATAATACAACTTGAATATATCATTGACCGGGTCATGCTGCCACTGAATCGAGTTTTTCCCAGTGCAACCACATTTGCCTGTATGGGAAGGCCTTTATTCGATCCGTTGTCATGCCTCTGGTCGGTGCCGCCAACCAGGGAAGGTTATGGGCATGCATACCCTGGCCCTGTAAGAAGACCTAACCTTGTGTGCCCGTTGTTGAGATTTTTGGTACCGGTCCCCGTGAGGTGCGCCTCAGTCTCCTCTCTCTCGTTTTCGCCAAGGAGCCCTCCTCGCCGGCGTTTGCTCCGGCAAATCCGCGTCGCCCCTGTCTCCTTTCCCCTCTCCCCCTCATCTGACTAGTGGGGCCTGCTAGTCAGCCACTCAGTACGTGCGCGAAGCGGTATGAGTGGTGGCGCCCCGAGGCTTTACGCCTTCGACGTCACCCCCCCCCCCTCCAGTCTGTTTATTTAAATTCAAATTCATATTTATCTAGAGAGCTTCAAACAACTATAACTTTTCAACCATAAGTCCAAATGGATTGATTCTTTTTGCATTGTGTTCTTTGCAAAGAAATCTAGCAGCTCACCAAAAATGGGATTTTTTCCCTACTGTCTAGATTTTATGGTGATTTTCAGAAGGGTTCTTGATGATTTCTTTTGGTGTTTGTAATTGTTTTCAAAGTAGTGAAGCTTGTCTCTAGGATCACCAGGAGGCTTGTGAACCTCATCTGCACTAAGGCAAGCCACAGCAACATTTTCATGGTGCCATTGCAATATTTGTGATTTTCCTACTTGAATGAATTGTTTAATCCATGCATATAGATCATTGTTGTGTTATTCATATTCTGTTAATGCTTGTTCAAGTTAATATGCTTGTGTTAAAGAAAGTTTAAAGCTAACTAAGTTGATAAATAGACTAGAATTAATTTTTGCTATGGAAGAAATAATATGGTTATGGATATAAGTAATTAATTGAAGTTATTTCTCTTGCATGAGAAAAATGATAAAGCTTGTTAGAAAAGATTATGTTTAATGTCAGGTTTAATATTGACCAGAGGAGTGTCAAGAGTTGTTGATGGTTATGCTTAGCGTGGATATAGTTGATTCAGTCTTTTCCATTAATATGTGATGCATATGTTATTGTTGCACTTCATGGCATACTATGACACCGGTTATTTTCAATTTAAGTTGAACCTGATAATAATACAACTTGAATATATCGTTGACTGGGTCATGGTGCCACTGAATCGAGTTTTTCCTAGTGCAACCACATTTGCCTGTATGGGAAGGCCTTTATTCGATCCATTGTCATACCTCTGGTCGGTGCCTCCAACCAGTGAAGGTTATGGGCGTGCGGTACCCTGGCCCGGTAAGCATACATAAACTTGTGTGCCCGTTGTTGAGATTTTTGATACCGGTCCCTGTGAGGGACGGTCCCCGTGAGGGACGTTTTGGCCACGACGGTGGTCGTTGTGTCTTTGGTAGACACGGGACCACCCAGGACTAGCCCAGTTGGGAGTGGGCCGGAGTGGCCGAGAGAGTGTCATGGCAATGGAGTGGTTTCATCGGAATGTCGTTGGTCCACCCGAATGGGAGTACGAGGCCATGGGTTCTGTGGTGTGGGTACAGTGCGCTAGCTCTACAGAGTGTATTAATCTATTGATAGCCGAGTCCACGGTTACGGACACGCTCAAAAGTAGGTCATACCATGGGTCAACATTTAATAAAACTTGCACACTATGTTCTAAAATCTGCACTGTTGAGGATGGCGGGAAGGCCATCGGGTTGGACATGACCAAGTGTTGATCGTGGTTGTGATCGTCGGAAGGATCATTGTTTTAGACCTAGTATGGGTCAAGGTTGTGATCGCCGAAAGAATCACGAGATATTCATGGTTAAGATTTTGAGGTTGGTACGGTGGTGATCCAGGAAGTGATCACCGTTGGTAAGAGGAATTTTTTTCTCACAAGAATATGATCACAACATGTTGAATATATTGTTGCATTATTGATAATTGGTTAAATATCATGATATTGTTAGTCATTATGTTTATGTCTGTTGTGCACTTGCAAGTACATTCAATGTACTGACCAGGCATGTCATGCCAGATTTCAGGAAAGCCTTGTTGGAGAGGAGTGCTGTCCGAGTCTAGATCGTATCCACATCGGTGTCCCTGTGCTATGGATCTTCCGCTACGACGTTGTTCCGCTGCCGCGTAGTTGTTATGATCGAGGCATTTATGTTCACTAAATAATGTACATATTGTTCAACCGCACCGTGTGTGCCGCTTGGCCTCGCTACCTATTGTAATGTAAACTTTGATCCGCTAGCGTCAACAAAGTGGTTGTTTTCTGTACCAAGATGTTGTGTGTTGCCAGAAGACATGGTCTCTGAGCTGGCAATGCAGGGTAAACCGGTTGCTCTGAGCCGGGGTGCCACACATGGTTTCTGTGATATGGGTGCTAGTGTTAATGCCATTCCGTCTACTCTATATCGAGAAACTATGAATGATATTGCACCTGCTGAGATTGAAGATATTGACGTTACTATTAAGCTAGCAAATAGAGATACTATTTCACCGCTTGGGATTGTTCGAGATGTTGAAGTCTTGTGTGGCAAGATCAAATACCCTAATGTTTTCTTAGTACTTGGTTCACAATAACAAAAAATTTGTCCCATTATATTTGGTACACCTTTCATGAATACTGTTAATGTTAAAATTGATTGTGTTAAAGAGAGGATTAGAGTTAAATTTGGTGATGTATCTCATGAGTTCAATTTTTCTAAGTTTCATAGACAAACTCATGTAAAAGAATTGTCTTGTAATGATGAAATTATTGGTCTTGCTTCTATTGTTCCTCCTCCTACCGATTCTTTAGAACAATATTTGCTAGACCATGAAAATGATATGCATATGAATGAAAGGAATGCAATAGATGATATATTATTCAAACAAGTACCTATCCTTAAACATAACTTGCCAGTTGAAAGTCTTGGAGACCCTCTTGCACCTAAGAGTGATCCCGTGTTTGCATTAAAGCAACTACGAGACACATTGAAATATGCTTATCTTGATGAAAATAAGATATATCATGTTATTATTAGTGCTAACCTTTCAGAGCATGAAGAAAAGAGATTACTTAAAACTCCGAGGAAGCACCATGCAGCTATTGGATATACTCTTGATGATCTTAAGGGCATTAGTCCCACTCTATGTCAGCACAAGATTAATATGGATCCTGATGCTAAGCCAGTTGTTGATCATCAACGATGGTTGAATCCTAAGATGTAGGATGTGGTAAGAACTAAAATATTAAAGCATCTGGAAGCATATATAATTTATCCCATAGCTAATAGTAGATGGGTAAGACCCGTTCATCATGTCCCTAAGAAAGGAGGCATTAATGTTATTCCTAATGATAAAAATGAATTTATCAACTGGTTATAGGATGGTAATTTATTTCTGGAAATTAAATAAAGCTACTAGAAAATATCATTACCCCTTGCCTTTTGTTGATCAAATGTTAGAGAGATTGTCTAAGCATACACACATCTGCTTGCTAGATGGTTATTCTGGTTTTTCTCTAATACCTGTATCACAAGAGGATCAGGAGAAACCCACTTTTACTTGTCCTTTGGATATGCTTATAGACGTATGCATTTTGGTTTATGCAATGCACCTACTACCTTTCAAAGATGTATGACTACAATATTCTTTGATTTTTGTGAAAAGATAGTTGAGGTATTCATGGATGATTTTTCTGTCTATGGGACTTCTCTTGATGATTTATAGAGCAACCTTGATCGAGTTTTGCAGAGATGTGAAGAAACAAATCTTATCTTGAATGGGGAGAAGTGCCACTTTATGGTGAATGAAGGTACTGTCCTTGGGCATAAAATATCTGAAAGAGGTATTAAGGTAGATAAAGCTAAGGTTGATGCAATTTAGAAATGCCATGTCCTAAAGATATGAAAGGTATAAGAATTTTTCTTAGTCATGCTAGTTTTTATAGAAGGTTTATTAAAGACTTCTGCAAAATTTTGAGGCCTCTTACTAATCTTTTGCAAAAATATGTTCCATTTGTTTTTAATTATGATTGTGTAGAAGCCTTTGAAATACTTAAGAAAGACTTAACCTATGCACCTATTGTTCAACCACCTAATTGGAACTTTCCTTTTGAAATTATGTGTGATGCTAGTGACTGTCAGATTTCGTGATTGGGCAAAACCCTTGAGGTTCGAACACTAGGGTGCGCACGAAGATCTCTCCTCCCTCTAGCTCACGCCCTCACCGCAATCTCAAGGCTTAGCTCGTCGAACTCGCAGAACAAAGGGACACGAGATTTATACTGGTTCGGGCCACCGATGTGGTGTAATACCCTACTCCAGTGTGGTGTGGTGGATTGCCTCTTGGGCTGAGGATGAACAGTTACAAGGGAAGAACAACCTCCAAAGGAGAGGTGCTCTCGTGCTTGGTGAGTTTGTGTGTGGCCTTGGTGGAAAGGATCCGGTCCAAGATGAGATGAGCCTTGCGTCTCTCGATGAGCCGATCCCTAGCTATGGTGGTGGCGAGCCCTATTTATAGAGGCACGGGCCCTCTTCCAAAATATTAGGCGGGAAGGGATCCCACAATGGCCAACTTGAAGGGGGGCAGCTAGTACAAGCTATCCTGACAAAATATGGTCTTCGCCTGCCAAAGGCTCTGATGTTGACGCCGTCTTGGGCTCCACGGTGATGTCTGTCCTGCCGTCCTGCTGGTCTTGGTCTTGTTGCACCGATACGGAAACCTTTGCTTGACGCCTTGGGACACCGCGCCTGCGCTTGCCTCTTTAACACCAAAGAGGAAGCGAGGACACTACGCGCGTTGGCGCCCGCCTGGCCCTGGTTGTCATGGCTTGCATCACAGGAACCTCGCGAGGCGCCCCTTGCCTTGATATCTCCGCCCCTCGCGAGCCAGCCTGGTGAGGCCGCCCCCGAGGAGGTCTTACGTCGTCCGCCTCGCGAGGCTTGGCCCCTCGCGAGGGTCTTGAGTGTTTTCCTGGTGAAGATGGGTCATACGGGGCCACTGGTGGAGCCACGCCGTGGGCTGTAGGCAGTCAAGTCTGGGGAGGCCCGTTCCCAGGAGGCCTACAGTAGCCCCCGGGCCCAAGGCGCGCTCGGACTTGGCTTCAGGGCGAAGCCAAAGGACAAGTGCGGAGTGCCGTGGGCCCCAATAGCCTGCGGCCTCGGTTGACGCATGGCGATTGATTGGACGTGGGCGTCTCCGCTTCCCCATGCCGCCTCGACAACTGCCTGACTTGATGAGTCCCTACTGCATGCAGAAAAAGGTCATTATTACCTTAGATCATGGAGTCCGGCAGTTCACCTCCTCTTAGTTATAAATGGGAAGGGGAGCGGATCCCCCGTCACCCATCTCTTCCTTCGCTCCTCCTGCTCCTTCTTCTTCCTTGCTTCAGCGACATTCATGGCGCCGGCGAAGAGGTTCTCGGCCGTAGAGAAGGGGAAGGCCCGCTAGGAGGGGCCGGCAAAGAGGTTCTCAGTCACAGAAAAGGGCAAGGCCCAGCAGGAGGGCCCCGGCTCCACCGCCACCCAAGAGGGGCGTGGTCGCCCGCGCAAGCACGCCGTGACCCCCACTGTGGCACCTCACGGCATCGGCAGCGCCTCCCCGTGCGGCGGGAGTCGCCCAGGTCGTGGCAGTCCCATCGATGAAGTGAGGCGTGCCATGGTTGCACGGCCTCCTCGGCCGCGCTTCCATTCGGCGGAGGTGATGCCGGAGTTCATCGTGTGGTCGGAGAGCCCGGCTGGCACCTGGCTTCAGCTCCCGCACTTGTTCGCCAGTGAACTGGCGGCCACGGGTCTAGGCGGTCTCTGGCTGCAGGCGGACGACTCCTGTAGAAAGACTTCATGGGTCACGGTGGAAATATCCGGCGCAGGCAATGCAGCCCTGGCCCGCGGCTGGCAGACGTTTGCCTGCGCGCGCAGCCTGGGCAGGCGGTGTGCCCTCCACTTCAAGTATGACGGCGACGCGACCCTCTACGTGCGCGTATTCGGGGAAGATGGTCACCGCGTTGGGTGCTACCCCGAGGACAACGATGTCAACGAGGTGCTCGGCCTTGGCGATACTCGTGATGAGGATGGAGGTGGCTTCGTCCTCGGCGCTGGCCGCGGCTTGTCCAGCTACGGCGGCTCCTCCTCTAGTGACAGCTCCAGCAGCAGCGGCTATGACCAACCGTCGCGCCCGTTTCAAGGGTGGCAGCGGGTCGTCTCGTCGCCGCGCTCCAGTGAAGCGTGAGGAGGGGTCTGCCTGAGCCCAGGAGAGCGCCCTGGGCCCGTCCTTGCGAGCAGCTGCGAGGGCACACGCCAATTTGTTTTGGTCTTTCCTTCGTGCATTTAAGAATAATAAGCAAGTATGGGCCCTGCAGGGCGTGTAATGAACCATGATTTCCAAGTCGCTATGTTGTGGTTATCATCCCTGCGTCATGTTGTGGTACCAGTGTTTTACGTAGGTGTGTAGAGATGACTTAGCTTGATGTGTCTGAAGTAGTTTCCGCCTCGTGAGGCGCACATTTCCCAGTGCCTCGCGAGGCCTCCTTTGCTCGGGAGGTGTCTAGGAACTGCAAAAATTCGTTAGGAAACTCTTATTCTTCTGAATCCTGGTCACAGGCGCCACTGGCCACGACCCAGCGCTTCATATCACGGTAACCGAGGGGCACGGATTGAGAGAGGTGCGCCAGCTTGCGGGCTCGGGCGAGGGTGCCTCATGAAGAACAGGAAAAACACTCACGAGGGCACCTGTACAGCCCCCTCGCGAGGCATGCGAGGGAGAGCACGGACCAAAACAAGAGATCCAAGGAAGAACAAAGCAAAAGGCGATCGAACCAAGAGGACAAGAAAAACTAGAATGTGAACCTCCATTAAGAAAAAGGGGGCAAGCCAAGTACAGAAAGCAAATGAAAATCCGCGTTCGGCACCTAGTCTAGTCTTCTCACCAGCGCGGAGCTAAGTGCTGCCACTAAGATGTGGGAGGGAGCCCCCGAGGCCCGAGGGCGGTACTCCTGAGACTCCGGGGCGTGTACATCCCCACTCATTATTACGTGAGAGTGTCACAAGCGAAGACCTTCACAGGCACAGGGCCCTGCTTCACAGGCGCTGGGCCTTGCTTCATGGGTAGAACTTCCGGAGGTGCTGGATGTTTCAGGCGTTTTGGATGGGGATCCCGTCCAGTGTCTCCAGGCGCGCGACGCCAGGCCTGGAGACACAGGAAATCCTAAATGGGCCCTCCCACTGTTGGGGAACGTAGTAATTTCAAAATTTTCCTACGCACACGCAAGATCATGGTGATGCATAGCAACGAGAGGGGAGAGTGTGATCTACGTACCCTTGTAGACCGACAGCGGAAGCGTTATCACAACGCGGTTGATGTAGTCGTACCTCTTCATGGCCTGACCGATCAAGCACCGAAACTATGGCACCTCCGAGTTTTAGCACACATTCAGCTTGATGACGATCCCCGGACTCTGATCCAGCAAAGTGTCGGGGTAGAGTTCCGTCAGCACGGTGGCGTGGTGATGATCTTGATGTACTACCGTCGCAGGGCTTCGCCTAAGCACCGCTACAATATTATCGAGGATTATGGTGGAAGGGGGCACCGCACACGGCTAAGAATATGATCACGTGGATCAACTTGTGTGTCTAGGGGTGCCCCCTGCCCCCGTATATAAAGGAGCAAGGGGAGGAGGCCGGCCGGCCCTGATTGGCGCGCCAGGGGGAGTCCTCCTCCTAGTAGGAGTAGGACTCCTACTAGGAGGGGGAAGGAAGTGGGGAGGGAGAAGGAAAGGGGGGCGCCCCCCCCCTCTCCTAGTCCAATTCGGACCAGGGGGCAGGAGGCGCGCGGCCCACCCTGGCTGCCCCTCTCTCTCTCTCCACTAAGGCCGATATGGCCCATTACTTCTCCCGGTAGGGTTCCGGTAACCCTCCGGCTCTCCGGTTTTCTCCGAAATCACCCGGAACACTTCCGGTGTCCGAATATAGCCGTCTAATATATCAATCTTTATGTCTCGACCATTTCGAGACTCCTCGTTATGTCCGTGATCACATCCGGGACTCCGAACTAACTTCGGTACATCAAAACTCATAAACTCATAATATAACTGTCATCGAAACCTTAAGCGTGCGGACCCTACGGGTTCAAGAACAATGTAGACATGACCGAGACATGTCTCCGGTCAATAACCAATAGCGGAACCTGGATGCTCATATTGGCTCCTACATATTCTACGAAGATCTTTATCGGTCAGACCGCATAACAACATACGTTGTTCCCTTTGTCATCGGTATTTTACTTGCCCGAGATTCGATCGTCGGTATCTCAATACCTAGTTCAATCTCGTTACCGGCAAGTCTCTTTACTCATTTCGTAATACATCATCTCGCAACTAACTCATTAGTTGAAATGCTTGCAAGGCTTATGTGATGTGCATTACCGAGAGGGCCCAGAGATACCTCTCCGACAATCGGAGTGACAAATCTTAATCTCGAAATACGCCAACCCAACATGTACCTTTGGAGACACCTGTAGAGCTCCTTTATAATCACCCAGTTACGTTGTGATGTTTGGTAGCACACAAAGTGTTCCTCCGGCAAACGGGAGTTGCATAATCTCATAGTCATAGGAACATGTATAAGTCATGAAGAAAGCAATAGCAACATACTAAACGATCGGGTGCTAAGCTAATGGAATGGGCCATGTCAATCACATCATTCTCCTAATAATGTGATCTCGTTAATCAAATGACAACACATGTCTATGGTTAGGAAACATAACCATCTTTGATTAATGAGCTAGTCAAGTAGAGGCATACTAGTGACGTTTGGTTTGTCTATGTATTCACACAAGTATTATGATTCCGGATAATACAATTCTAGCATGAATAATAAACATTTATCATGATATAAGGAAATAAAATAATAACATTATTATTGCCTCTAGGGCATATTTCCTTCAGTCTCCCACTTGCACTAGAGTCAATAATCTAGATTACACAGTAATGATTCTAACACCCATGGAGCTTTGGCGCTGATCATGTTTTGCTCGTCGAAGAGGCTTAGTCAATGGGTCTGCTACATTCAGATCCATATGTATCTTGCAAATCTCTATGTCTCCCACCTGGACTAGATCCCGGATGGAATTGAAGCGTCTCTTGATGTGCTTGGTTCTCTTGTGAAATCTCGATTCCTTTGCCAAGGCAATTGCACCAGTATTGTCACAAAAGGATTTCATTGGACCCGATGCACTAGGTATGACTCCTAGATTGGATATGAACTCCTTCATCCAGACTCCTTCGTTTGCTGCTTCCGAAGCAGCTATGTACTCCGCTTCACATGCAGATCCCGCCACAACACTTTGTTTAGAGCTGCACCAACTGACAGCTCCACCGTTTAATGTAAACACGTATCCGGTTTGCGATTTAGAATCGTCCGGATCAGTGTCAAAGCTTGCATCAACGTAACCATTTACGATGAGCTCTTTGTCACATCCATATATGAGAAACATATCCTTAGTCCTTTTCAGGTATTTCAGGATGTTCTCGACCATTGTCCAGTGATCCACTCCTGGATTACTTTGGTACCTGCCTGCTAGACTTATAGCAAGACACACATCAGGTCTGGTACACAGCATTGCATACATGATAGAGCCTATGGCTGAAGCATAGGGAACATCTTTCATTTTCTCTCTATCTTCTGCATTGGTCGGGCATTGAGTCTTACTCAATTTCACACCTTGTAACACAGGCAAGAATCCTTTCTTTGCTTGATCCATTTTGAACTTTTTCAAAACTTTGTCAAGGTATGTGCTTTGTGAAAGTCCAATTAAGCATCTTGATCTGTCTCTATAGATCTTAATGCCCAATATGTAAGCAGCTTCACCGAGGTCTTTCATTAAAAAACTCTTATTCAAGTATCCCTTTATGCTATCCAGAAATTATATATCATTTCCGATTAGTAATATGTCATCTACATATAATATCAGAAATGCTACAGAGCTCCCACTCACTTTCTTGTAAATACAGGCTTCTCCAAAAGTCTGTACAAAACCAAATGCTTTGATCACACTAGCAAAGCGTTTATTCCAACTCCAAGAGGCTTGCACCAGTCCATAAATGGATCGCTGGAGCTTGCATACTTTAGCTCCCTCTGGATCGACAAAACCTTCCGGTTGCATCATATATAACTCTTCTTGCAGAAATCCATTCAGGAATGCAGTTTTGACATCCATCTGCCAAATTTCATAATCATAAAATGCGGCAATTGCTAACATGATTCGGACAGACTTAAGCATCGCTATGGGTGAGAAGGTCTCATCGTAGTCAATCCCTTGAACTTGTCGAAAACCTTTTGCGACAAGTCGAGCTTTGTAGACAGTAACATTACTGTCAGCGTCAGTCTTCTTCTTAAAGATCCATTAATTCTCAATTGCTTGCCGATCATTGGGCAAGTCAACCAAAGTCCATACTTTGTTCTCATACATGGATCCCATCTCAGATTTCATGGCTTCAAGCCATTTTGCAGAATCTGGGCTCACCATCGCTTCTCCATAGTTCGTAGGTTCATCATGATCTAGTAGCATGACTTCCAGAATAGGATTACCGTACCACTCTGGTGCGGATCTTACTCTGGTTGATCTACGAGGTTCAGTAGTATCTTGTTCTGAAGCTTTATGATCATCATCATTAGCTTCCTCACTAATTGGTGTAGGTGTCACAGAAACTGGTTTCTGTGATGTACTACTTTCCAATAATGGAGCAGGTACAGTTATCTCATCAAGTTCTACTTTCCTCCCACTCACTTCTTTCGAGAGAAACTCCTTCTCTAGAAAGTTTCCGAATTTAGCAACAAAAGTTTTGCCTTCGTGAAAGTGCGTTATATCGACTAGAGGGGGGTGAATAGGCGATTTTTATGAAAGTCTTCAAAACATGGAAGTTATGAAGACAAACGATAGAAATAATCCTATTACCCTGCAGCGGAAGGTAGACTACACTAGGCAAGCCATAGTCAAGTATTCAATAGAGTGAAAGCACAATGACTAATAGCAGCAATATAGTAAGGATCAGGTAGGAAGATATTATGAAGCCAAACAGAACACGCAGTCATTCAGTGAAGATAAAAGATAGTGCAATCATACAATGACTTCACAAGGAGTAACAGTACGTAAAGAGAAGGGAAGGATGAAACCAGTGACTCGTTGAAGACAATGATGTGTTGGACCAGTTCCAGTTGCTGTGACAACTGTACGTCTGGTTAGGGCGGCTAGGTATTTAAACCTGAGGACACACAGTCCCGGACACCCAGTCCTGAACACGCAGCTCAGGACACCCAGTCCTCACCGTATTCCCCTTGAGCTAAGGTCACACAGACCTCGCCCAATCACTCTGGTAAGTCTTCAAGGTAGACTCCCAAACCTTCACAGACTTCGTTCACCGGCAATCCACAATGTCTCTTGGATGCTCAAAACGTGACGCCTAACTGGCTGGAGGATTCACAGTCCTCAAGTGTAATAAGTCTTCAGATCACACAGACAAGAAGACTTAAGTGATGCCTAATTCTCTTTGGCTCTGGGTGGTTAGGGCTTTATCCTCGCAAGGAATTCTCTCTCAAAGGCTTCGAGGTGGGTTGCTCTCAAACGACAAAAGCCGTATACTAACTCTGAGCAGCCAACCGTTTATGGTTGTAGGGGGTGGGCTATTTATAGCCACTAGGAAACCCGACCTGATTTGTCTGAAATGACCCTAGGTCACCTAAGGAACTGACACGTGTTCCAACGGTCAGATTTCAAACTCACACGGCAACTTTACTTGAGCTACAAGCAAAGCTGACTTGTCCGACTCTGGACAAGATTCGCTCTCATAGTCTTCAACTCGAAGACATAGGTTTTGGTTAAGCATCACTTCAGTCATTCTGACTGGTTCTCTTGGACCCCACTTAATAGTACGGTGGTTCCTATGAGTCAACAAAGAAGAAGAAAAAGAACTATGAAAGATCTAAGTCTTCGAGGTCCATAGGCTTCATGCGATGTCTTCTCTTGTCATAGTCTTCAATGTGAATATCTTCATATACCACCTTTGACATCAATGTCTTCATACATTTTTAGGGGTCATCTCTGGTAGGAAAACCGAATCAATGAGGGACTTCTACCTGTGTTATCCTACAATTCTCACAAACACATTAGTCCCTCAACTAGGTTTGTCGTCAATACTCCAAAACCAACTAGGGGTGGCACTAGATGCACTTACAATCTCCCCCTTTTTGGTGATTGATGACAAACTAGTTGAAGTTTTCAACGGGGAATATAATATGTGAAATTGTAAAGGATAAGGAATTGTCTTCATAAGTTGCAAGGGAGTTTGCTTTTGGAATGCAAATGCACATGGCAGGTTGTGCTTGTGGAGATCCTCTTCAACTTATGATGACAATCCACTATGCATGTGAAGGTATGTGAAGATAATGACATGCATAATGGAAAATGGACGTCTGCAAAATGATCTAAGTGCGGAATTTATCGTCGCACATGTGGAATTTATCATCGCATCACAAAATGGCAAATAGGTAGCAGACGACCATCGAGTTTAAGTGTTACAACTCAAAGAACCAAATGTATCAAAACAAGAGTTGTAAACACGAAGCAAAATATGAAGCACCCGCCCATATGGACCCGCTTGAAGACTATTAAACTCATATGCTTCTCCCCCTTTTGTCAGTAAGGACCAAAAAGGTTTGAAGACATAGAGCCTCTACTCGTTCCCATGAAGAGTAGGTGAAGCAGCAGGGTCGTTGGTGGTGTTCGGCGGTGCAGAAGAGCTTGAAGCAGTGTCGAAGCGTGCTGAAGGAGGCGGCGGTGAAGTAGCATCTTCGTCATCCTCGATCACTCTGGCATTTATAGTTGCAGCAGAGGAAGAGAACTCAGAGTCTTCAAGAGATGGAGTTCGTCGCAGCACTGCCCTTCGAGGAGGTGTGGAGTCAAACTTGAAGCGCTCAGAGAAGCCATCCTCCTGAAGATCATCTTCAGAACACATCAGCGTCAGCCCTTTCCATGTACGTCGAGAGGTTTCATGGGCAACAAAGGCATTCTTGGTGGCAAGATTGCGAATGCGATTAACATCCACCAAGAGGCTTTGGATTTGACGCTTCAGCCAGTGATGATGCCTATCCTGTTTCTGATGAAGATCCACAAGAAGCTCTCGGTCATTGAGAACACGAGTGCGCTTCTTGGGTCGTGGGGCAGTTGTACTGTTAGTGGCTTCAGTGAGAGCAGGATGCGGTGCACGTGTAGTGCCAGCCAAAGGATACACACGAGTGACTGCTTCAATTCCTTCAATGTTCTGAGAAAAGCTTTGATGCTCTGCATTCTGAAGACTTAGAGGTTCCTTGGCAGGCTCAGGATAGATGGCTTCAATAGACATATCCACATCAGGCAGAAAAATCCGATGATTGCGAGCAGATGGCTGATATGAGATAGCGGAGTGAAGTTTGATCAGCCGCATTACCCATGGGGCGTAGAACTTCAATCCAAATAGATCAGATCCTGATGCAGCAAGGTGGCGAATGAAGAAGTCCTGTGCATTGAAGCATTTTCCATGAATAATATAGAAGACCAAAGTCTTCATTGCACCTTCCAGCTTGGCATGTGGAGAGTGCCCTTTGATGGGCCAGAGAGTTCGCCTTATGATGTGGTAAATAGTCCTTGGCAGATACTCTAGGTCTTCAAGAAAGAACTCTTTGGGATATGCAGCATCTTGGGGTAATTGCTTCATCATACTGAGCATCTGACACATGTTAGGTTCAGGCTTCTGAAAGATGCTCTCCACAGCTTCACTGTGAAGTTGACAGCCAGATTCATAGAGATCGCCGGGAGTGGGTAGACTAGTGAGCTCAATTATGTGAAAGGCTTTGGCTTCGTGAAGAACGTTTCTTGTCATCCACTCCAGGAACCAAGTCTTCGGATCTCTGTTATACCCGCGGATGTGAAGTGTGGCATAGAATTGGAGCAACAACTCTTCATTCCAATGCTCTTGGTCAGTGACGAACGGCAGCAATCCAACCTCTTTGAAGAAATCCAGAGCTTCTTCCAGACAGGGCAGACCAGCTTTTGCTTCAATGTCAAGACGCTTGTGTGGGAAGATGCGACCTTGATTGTAAAGAATGCAGGAGTAATAGCTTTGTTGCGGATAGCTCCAGAACCGATCAGATGATATTCTTTCCCTTGAGTAGGGGTTCCTCGAGCTATTGAAGAACGTGTTGTTTGCTCTGAAGCCATTGATATTGAAGGATCCAGGTGCTGATGCAGGACCTGGGAACCTGGGCAATCTTAGGATTGGCTTCTGTACCTGAGGCCTGTGCTCAACATGATAGTCAAACTGAGGACCGGCAGCAGGCGCAGGAATAGAAGCGGTGGGATCAGTGGCTTCGCTGACTTCTGGTGCTTTTGTTGGTGAGGGCTCCACATTAGCTTCAGCCATGACAACGTCAGTGGCTTCATTGGTGTTGGTGGTGGCAGCCTCAAGATTTTCAACCTCCACTTGACGAGCTGGAGGGTCGGTCACAACCACGTTTTCCTCAAGAACCGCTTCTTGGTGGGACAGGGGAGTAGCAGCTTGTGGGACTTCTTCATCGGCTGATGTAGCCAGAATGTCTTCAGCAGTTTCAGCTTCAGACGCAGAGACTGGAGGCCTTGGTCCTTTGCGAAGCCTGCGTAACCAGGCGACGCCTGTGTAGTTGGAGTTGGCTGGGCCTCAAAGTCTTCTTCCTCTTGTGGGTGATCAGGCCATGAAGCATCCTGAGCAATTGGCGTCAGAGGACGACCAATGCTAATGAGTTCGCTGTGCTCGAGCTAAGGAAGGACTGCACCATCTTCTACATGGTCATGGTGACCAATGTCTTCAGCTTCATGAGCCTCTGTGAAAGCAGGCTCATGGATTTTCAGTTGGCGTTCAGCGTCAGGACGAACCATGGAAATGGGTTCAACAATCAAATACTCTGTGGGAGCAGCCCGTTCTTTCTTGGTCTTCCTCTTCTTCTTGGAGGGGGCAGTAGGAGAGACTTCAGGATGTTTCCTTTTTCTGGCTTCAGCCTCAGCAGTCCTCGTCTTCTTCAGTTCTGAGGCGGTTGACCTGGCCTTTGGCTTCGGGCCAGTCATGCTAGTTGGGAAGACAATGGGATCTGCTTCCTGCCTTGGTGCGTCGGGTTCAGCCGTAGCGGGCTTCTTCTTCTTCTTTGCAGCCATCCTGGGGTCGATGCCAGGACGCCCAAGGGCCTTGCGCTTCTCAGCCTCATTGTAGGCTTGCACACATCTGTCAGCCAGAACCTTCATGCGCTCACGAGAACCCTAAGCTTCTGAGCGTTTCTTGAGAAAGGCTTCTTTCAGCTCGTGCAGCATAATCTTGAAGTTTTTCACCTCTTGCACGCCGAGCTTGGCCATATGCTTCTTGAACTGAGCCTTTTCATAGTCAATCTTTTGCTTCAGTTCGACGATGCGCTGAGCGAGAGCTAGCTCTGAAGCAATGGCGCCATGGAAGGCGACACTAAGGCCAATGGGTAGCTGCAGATCTTCGAAGCTGATGTTTGGCGTGTCAAACCACTCATCAATGAAGTTGTGGATGATTGTCACGTCAAAGAGAGGCAGATCATTGAAGATTTCTGCTTCTTCTTTTCTCTTGATGAGTTGCTCAAGAGTGTCATCTGCAAGATCTTCATCACTTGAAGATCAATGGCATCATTGCGCAGAATGGCAGCAGCTGTTAGCTCTTGGCCGGTGTGTGGCAGAGGCATCTTAACCTTCTGGGGCTTGGAGATGCGTGACAAATCTTCAGACTGCACACTGTCTTCAGGAGGTGCAGTTTCCAGTGGCTTCGCCCGTGAGATTTTTGGTGCAGAGGCCGGCTTTGAAGCTTTTGGCTGCTTCAGCTTCTTTGGCTTCAGCGCTGCAGGCGCTTCATCTGATTCAGCGTCATCTGCAGGCTCATTCACGGCTGTCCCTTGAACCACGATGTGAGTGATGAGGCCTTCAAGATTGTAGAAGGGCCCAAGAAGATTGGGTTCAGCTTCGCGAGTTCCATCGGCACGGGGAGCAGAGGGACCAAGGTTGAAATCTAAACCCAAAGTCTTCTTGTTCTGCTTCGCTGAGTTCTGGGCAAACTGGAAGTTGCGCTTAAACAGATTGTCGTCACGACACCATAGCAGGGATGATGGGTCGGCATCCGCAGGCTGTGGTCCACGGACCATGCAGGGATAGAAGCCTTGTTCAATGGCTTCATCTCTGGTCCTGGGTTGAAGATTTTTGTAGAGGATGTCTCCCCATGGTCGCTTGATGGCATTCTTTTCAGCATATTCCTTGGTCACAAATCTGTACTTGAACCACTGTTCTGCCCAATAGCGTCGAATCCATTGGATTCGTGTCTTGCGCTGATTGTAATCATCTTTAGGATCTGTCTTGTACAGCTCTGAGAGGTCATCGGGCAGATCTCTTGATGTTTCTCCTCGACGCTTTCTGCCACCCTTCCTTGCAGATTTCTCTCAAGCCATGAACTTTAAACTGAAAGGCTTTAATACGTTCAGAGGCTTCAAAGGTTTTCACTTGCTGGACAAACAGGAACTGGCTTCGGGAAAATTTATGTGATGCTGTAAGAATTCTGCAAATGAATGCAGACTATGAGAACCAAGGGATTCTCCCACGGACATGTACATGTGAGAGCATTAAGGTGCGAGGGAAGGGTAAGAGGTCATATGCATTCTCAGAAGATTTTGAAGATAAATCAGTTTAGAAGACATTGACCTCATCGTGCGAAGATATTCACTCATGGATAAGGAGTTGGTTCCAGATTTGTACGAATCCACGGATCATTACAAGTGAGGAATCTAACTACTTTGTGAAGCATAAGTGAATATACTAGGCATGTTATGAGATGCAGTATGAAAGAGATCCAACTTGTGTGCATAGAAACTGCTTGTGGTAGAAAGTGATAAAGCTATAGGATCAAAGAGGCCGTAAAAAGGAGGTTTTATTTACCACATGAAGAACTGCTAGACGGAGTGGAAGAGGAGGCCGAGCAGTTCGATCGCCCGTGCCCTAACTTGGTGACGGAGGACACCTATGGCGACGGCGGAGAAGACGATGTCCGCGGTCGGCGTGAAGACGGCGTCGGATAGGTTGCGGCAGCGAAGCGCTTCGTCGCGGGCGTCGTCGAGGGCTAGCGGTGGCGCTAGGGTTCGTGCGAGAGTGGAAGAAGAGATAATGACTGCTGTGAGGTGTGTATTTATAGGTACAGGGGTGGCACTGCGTTATTACATAGGTGCCCCTGGCGATTCACATCTGAGGAACACGTGGCCATCATGCAGCATATTGGGGTTTGTTCCACGTCCCACGCACGCCTGTATTGTCGGGTGGTCGTTCCCACTTCTCCGGGTTTCAGGTGGAGGAATGAGCATTGAAAACGGACTTAATGGTTGTCTCTATATCTTCTGCTGACAAGGACGCAGAGAAGACATTCGACAGTTTCAATGGAATGCATATGATTTGGAGAGATAGAGTTTGAGATAGAAAGCATAGAGAGGTTAGGGTCCGATCACATTCACTTAGTTCAAAAGATTCAACCTGAAGACATAGCTATAAGTGAATGCTGTAGAGGACAGAACACTAGTATATATATATATATCTATATAATCAACATAGTGAAGATAATCATGAAGATATGTTGAGATTGAAGCCAAATCAAATGTGAAGACATAGCAAATGTAACGCCATGAGTGAAACACTTCAAACAGAACATTTGGTGGTGGCATTACCCACCGTATAGGAAGTATTAGACCAGACACTGCGCACAATTATCATGGCGCTCCGAAGTCAAATTCCACATTAATGTATTCACACTTAGAATGTATGTCTTCATTGATTGAAGATATACTTTACTTCGTGTGTTGCACATCTAAGTCATCAATATGCATAAGTGTTAGGATGTGTGCCTGATCATAGGACATTTGAGGATTCCAGGATATTTAGCTCACACCGTAACTTGCAAAATCTCTTCTCATCCAAGGGCTTGGTGAAGATATCTGCCAATTGCTCTTCAGTGTTGACGTGTATGATATCAATATCTTCCTTCACAACATGATCTCAAAGAAAGTGACGACGAATTTCAATGTGCTTTGTCTTCGAGTGCTAAACTGGGTTGTTGGCAATCTTGATGGCGCTTTCGTTGTCGTAGTAGAGTGGCACTTGCCTCAGATGAATGCCATAGTCCTTGAGTGTTTGCTTCATCCACAGAAGCTGAGCGCAGCAAGATCCAGTAGCAATGTATTCAGATTCAGCAGTGGAGAGAGATACACAGTTCTGCTTCTTTGAAGACCAACATACAAGTGATCGTCCCAGAAAGTGACATGTGCCTGATGTAGACTTGCGATCCACTTTGTCACCAGCATAATCAGCATCCGAGAATACAACCAGATCAAACTCTGAGCCCTTTGGATACCATAATCCTAGAGTTGGGGTGTGAGCCAAATATCGAAGAATTCGCTTCACACCTAAGTGATGCGACTCCTTTGGTGTCGCTTGGAATCGAGCACACATGCAAACACTAAGCATAATATCTGGCCTAGATGCACATAGATAAAGCAAAGGACCAATCATGGAGTGGTATACCTTTTGATCGAACTCTTTACCATTGTCGTCGGGACCCAGATGATGCTTGGCTGGCATTGGCGTCGTGAAGCCTTTGCAGTCTTGCATACCGAACTTCTTCAGACAATCTTTGAGATACTTCTCTTGAGATATGAAGATGCTGTTGTGTTGCTGTCGTATTTGGAGACCGAGGAAGAACTTCAGCTCTCCCATCATGGACATCTGATATTGCTCTTGCATCATATATCCAAACTCTTCACTGTACTTTTGATTGGTGCAGCCGAAGATAATGTCATCCACATATATTTGGCACACAAACAGTTCACCATCATATGTCTTCGTGAAGAGAGTGGGGTCTAGGGAACCAGGTATGAAGCCTTTGCTCTTCAGGAAGTATTTGAGTGTATCATACCAGGCCCGAGGGGCTTGTTTGAGGCCATACAGTGCCTTGTTGAGCTTGTATACCATGTCAGGATGTTTTGGATCTTCAAAGCCAGGCGGTTGTGCAACATACACTTCTTCTTCAATCTTGCCATTGAGAAAGGCGCTCTTCACATCCATTTGATATAGAAGTATGTTGTGATGATTGGCATAGGCCAGCAGTATGCGTATGGCTTCAAGTCTAGCCACAGGAGCAAATGTTTCATCGAAGTCAATGCCTTCCACTTGAGTATATCCTTGAGCAATGAGACGAGCTTTGTTTCTGACAACTTGACCATGCTCATCTTGCTTGTTGCGGTATATCCATTTGGTGCCTATTATGTTGTGCTTCCGAGGATCAGGACGCTTAACCAGTTCCCATACATTATTCAGCTCAAACTGTTGAAGCTCTTCTTGCATAGCTTGAATCCATTCAGGCTTCTTCAACTTTCTTGGGTTCTGTTATTGAGACCAATGCGAAGTGCACACAGAAATTTGCCAGCTAAGTTGCCCTTGATCGAGTGAGCGGACCGGGTGCATTGATGCTGTCAATTATTCTCTCAATCTGCACTTCATTGGAAACATGAGGATGTAAAGGGCGAAGGTTTTGCTCCTGCTGATCATTGTCATTGTTAGTGGGATTGTCTTCAGGCTGAGCATTGTCTTCAGGTTGATCAGGTGCGGAGATGATAAGTTTCTCTTCAGGTTGAGCTTCAGAGGGTATGATTTCTCTGGTTCCCATAAGCTTGATTGATTCGCTGGATGGAACATCATCTAGCATATTTGGGAGGTGCTCTCTTTGTGAACCATTAGTCTCATCAAACCGCACATCCACTGTTTCAACCACTTTATAATGAAAGAGATTGAAGACTCTGTAGGAGTGCGAATCCTTTCCATATCCAAGCATAAAACCCTCATGTGCTTTTGGTGCAAATTTTGAAGTGTGATGTGGATCCTTGATCCAGCACCTGGCGCCAAATACTCTGAAGTAACTGACATTTGGCTTCTTGCCAGTAAGGAGCTCATAAGATGTCTTGTTCAGAAGCTTGTGAAGATAAACACGATTGATTGTATGGTATGCAGTATCAATGGCTTCAGGCCAGAATTTTCTTGGAGTCTTGTATTCATCAAGCATCGTTCGGGCCATCTCAATGAGTGTTCTGTTCTTGCGTTCGACGATGCCATTCTGCTGTGGCGTGTATGGGGCTGAGAATTCATGTGTGATGCCCAAGGTATCAAGATATGTATCAAGGCCAGTGTACTTGAATTCAGTGCCATTTTCACTTCTGATGTGCTTTATCTTGGCGCCATAGTTGTTCATTGCTCGATTGGCGAAGCGTCTGAAGATATCCTGCACTTCAGTCTTGTAGAGGATTATGTGCACCCAAGTATATCTAGAATAATCATCAACAATAACAAAGCCATAGAGGCAAGCAGTAGTAGTGTTGAGTAATGAGTGGGACCGAAAAGATCCATGTGGAGCAGTTCGAAGGGTCGAGTGGTTGTCATGATTGTCTTCGAGGGATGTTTGGCCCTCGTCATCTTCCCTGCTTCACAGGCACCGCATAAGTGATCTTTCTTGAACTTGACGCCCTCGATGCCTATGACATGCTTCTTCTTTGCAAGGGTGTGGAGGTTCCTCATGCCAGCATGCCCTAGCCTCCGATGCCAGAGCCAGCATTCTGAAGCCTTTGCTAGAAGACATACAGCAAGTTGTGGTCCTGCCGAAAAATCTACCATGTACAAATCATCTTTCCGATACCCTTCAAACACTAGAGACTTGTCAGATTCCATTAGTACAAGGTAGCGATATTTTCCAAATATTATGATCATGTTCAAATCGGAAAGAATTGAGACAGACATTAAGTTGAAGCCAAGGGATTCAACAAGCATGACTTTATCCATGTGTTGATCCTTTGAGATTGCAACTCTACCTAGACCCAATACCTTACTTTTACCAGTGTCAGCAAATGTGATGTGACTCTTGTCGGATGGACGTAAGGTTGAGTCCATAAGAAGGCTTCTTTTGCCAGTCATGTGGTTGGTACACCCACTATCAATAATCCATTCTGAAGACGCTGGTGTCGTACCCTACAGTGCAGTTAGGGGGATAGGCTTCACGAAGAGAATTGTGAAGCAAAAACATTTGACGAACCAATGGGTTATGAAAGCTTAGATCCAGATTAGGACTGATAGGGAGAGTAGCAATGTTGAGGAACGTAGCAATAATTCAAAATTTTCCTACGTGTCACCAAGATCAATCTATGGAGTCATCTAGCAAAGAGGGAGGAGTGGATCTACATACCCTTGTAGATCGCGCGCGGAAGTGTTCGAGAGAACGGGGTTGATGGAGTCGTACTCGTCGTGATCCAAATCACCGATGATCCTAGCGCCGAACGGACGGCACCTCCATGTTCAACACACGTACGGAGCAGCGACGTCTCCTCCTTCTTGATCCAGCAAGGGGGGAGGAGAGGTTGATGGAGATCCAGCAGCACGACGGCGTGGTGGTGGAAGTAGCGGGATTCCAACAGGGCTTCGCCAAGCGCTGCGGGAGGAGGGAGATGTGTCATGGGAGGGAGAGGGAGGCGCCAGGGCTTGGGTTGGGCTGCCCTCCCTTCCCCCCACTATATATAGGGCCAAGAGAGAGGGGGGGCGCAGCCTTGTCCCTTCCTCCAAGGAAGGGTGCGGCCAAGGGAGGAGTCCCTCCTCCCCAAGGCACCTCGGAGGTGCCTTCCCCTTTTAGGACTCTTCCTTTCCCTCTTCTCTTGGCGCATGGGCCTCTTGGGGCTGGTGCCCTTGGCCCATATAGGCCAAGGCGCACCCCCTACAGCCCATGTGGCCCCCCGGGGCAGGTGGCCCCACCCGGTGGACCCCCGGGACCCTTCCGGTGGTCCCGGTACAATACCGGTGACCCCGAAACTTGTCCCGATGGCCGAAATAGCACTTCCTATATATAATTCTTTACCTCCGGACCATTCCGGAACTCCTCGTGACGTCCAGGATCTCATCCGAGACTCCGAACAACTTTCGGGTTACCGCATACTAATATCTCTACAACCCTAGCATCACCGAACCTTAAGTGTGTAGACCCTACGGGTTCGGGAGACATGCAGACATGACCGAGATGACTCTCCGGTCAATAACCAACAGCGGGATCTGGATACCCATGTTGGCTCCCACATGTTCCACGATGATCTCATCGGATGAACCACGATGTCAAGGACTTAATCAATCCCGTATACAGTTCCCTTTGTCTAGCGGTACGACACTTGCCCGAGATTCGATCGTCGGTATCCTGATACCTTGTTCAATCTCGTTACTGGCAAGTCTCTTTACTCGTTCCGTAACACATCATCCCGTGATCAACTCCTTGATCACATTGTGCACATTATGATGATGTCCTACCGAGTGGGCCCAGAGATACCTCTCCGTTTACACGGAGTGACAAATCCCAGTCTCGATTCGTGCCAACCCAACAGACACTTTCGGAGATACGTGTAGTGTACCTTTATAGCCACCCAGTTATGTTGTGACGTTTGGCACACCCAAAGCAATCCTACGGTATCCGGGAGACAATCTCATGGTCTAAGGAAATGATACTTGACATTAGAAAAGCTTTAGCATACGAACTACATGATCTTGTGCTAGGCTTAGGATTGGGTCTTTGTCCATCACATCATTCTCCTAATGATGTGATCCCGTTATCAATGACATCCAATGTCCATGGTCCGGAAACCGTAACCATCTATTGATCAACGAGCTAGTCAACTAGAGGCTTACTAGGGACATTGTGTTGTCTATGTATCCACACATGTATCTGAGTTTCCTATCAATACAATTCTAGCATGGAAACGATTATCATGAACAAGGAAATATAATAATAACTAATTTATTATTGCCTCTAGGGCATATTTCCAACAGTCTCCCACTTGCACTAGAGTCAATAATCCAGTTCACATCAATATGTGATTAACACTCAAGGTCACATCCCCATGTGACTAACACCCAAAGAGTTTACTAGAGTCAATAATCTAGTTCACATTACCATGTGATTAACACTCGATGAGTTCTGGGTTTGAACATGTTATGCTTGTGAGAGATGTTATAGTCAACGGGTCTGAATCTTTCAGATCCGTATGTACTTCGCAAATCTCTATGTCATCTTGTAGATGCAGCTACTACACTATATTTGGAGCTATTCCAAATAACTGTTCTACTATACGAATCCAGTCTACTACTCAGAATAATCTAGATTAGTGTCAAAGTTTGCATCGGCGTAACCCTTTACGACGAACTCTTTTACCACCTCCATAATCGAGAAAATTCCTTAGTCCACTAGTTACTAAGGATAACTTTGACCGCTGTTCTGTGATCCATTCTTGGATCACTCTTGTACCCCTTGACTGACTCATGGCAAGGCACATTTCAGGTGCGGTACACAGCATAGCATACTGTAGAGCCTATGTCCTAAGCATAGGGGACGACCTTCGTCCTTTCTCTCTATTCTGCCGTGGTCGAGCTTTAAGTCTTAACTTCATTCCTTACAACTCAGGTAAGAACTCCTTCTTTGACTGATCCATCTTGAACACCTTCAAGATCATTTCAAGGTATGTGCTCATTTGAAAGTACTATTAAGCGTTTTGATCTATCCTTATAGATCTTAATGCTTAATACTCAAGTAGCCTAATCCAGGTTTTCCATTGAAAAACACTTTTCAAATAACCCTATATGCTTTCCAGAAATTTTACATCATTTCTGATCCATAATATGTCAACAACATATACTCATCAGAAATTCTATAGTGCTCCCACTCACTTCTTTGGAAATACAAGTTTCTCATAAACTTTGTATAAACCCAAAATCTTTGATCATCTCATCAAAGCGTACATTCCAACTCCGAGATGCTTACTCCAGTCCTTAGAAGGATTGCTGGAGCTTTGCATACTTATTAGCATCTTTCAGGATTGACAAAACCTTCCGGTTGTATCACATACAACCTTTCCTCAAGAAAATCGTCGAGGAAACAATGTTTTGACATCCTATCTGCAAGATTTCATAAATAATGCAGTAATCGCTAATATAATTCCAACAGACTCTTAGCATCACTACGAGTGAGAAAGTCTCATCGTAGTCAACTCCTTCTTGAACTTGTCGGAAAACATCTTAACGACAAGTCGAGCTTTCTTAATGGTGATACTTACCATCATTGTCCGTCTTCCTTTCAAAATCCATATGTACCTAACAGCCTTACGACCATCAGGTAGTTCTTCCAAAGTCTACACTTTGTTTTCATACATGGATCCTCTCTCGGATTATATGGCCTCGAGCCATTTTGGAATCCGGGCCCACCATCGCTTCTCCATAGCTCGTAGGTTCATTGTTGTCTAGCAACATGACTTCCAAGACAGGATCACATACCACTCTGAAGTAGTACGCATCCTTGTCATCCCACGACGTTTGGTAGTGACTTGATCTGAAGTTTCATGATCACTATCATAAGCTTCCACTTCAATTGGTGTAGGTGCCACAGGAACAACTTCCTGTGCCCTGCCACACACTAGTTGAAGAGACGGTTCAATAACCTCATCAAGTCTCCACCATCCTCCCACTCAATTCTTTCGAGAGAAACTTTTCCTCGAGAAAGGACCAGATTCTAGAAACAATCCTTTATTGCTTTCAGATCTAAGACAGGAGGTATACCCAACTGTTTTGGGTGTCCTATGAAGATGCATTTATCCGCTTTGGGTTCGAGCTTATCAGCCTGAAACTTTTTCACATAAGCGTCGCAGCCCCAAACTTTTAAGAAATGACAGCTTAGGTTTCTCTAAACCATAGTTCATACGTTGTCATCTCATCGGAATTACGTGGTGCCCTATTTAAAGTGAATGTGGTTGTCTTTAATGCCTAACCCATAAACTATCGTGGTAATTCGATAAGAGACATCATGGTATGCATCATATCCAATAGGGTGCAGTTATGATGTTCGGACACACCATCACGCTACGGTGTTCCAGGCTGTATTAGTTGTGAAACAATTTCCACAATGTCTTAATTCTGTGCCAAACTCGTAATTCAGATATTCATCTCTATGATCATATCATAGATCTTTTATCCTCTTGTCACGACGATCTTTCAACTTCACCCTGAAATTACTTGAACCTTTCAATAATTCAGACTCGTGATTCATCAAGTAAATGTACTCAACATCTACTCAAACCATCTGTGAAGTAAGAACATAACGATATCCACTACATGCCTCAACACTCATTGGATTGCACACATCAAAATGTATTACTTCCAACAAGTTGCTTTCTAGTTCCATTTTACTGAAAAACGAGGCTTTCAGTCATCTTGCCCATGTGGTATGATTTGCATGTCTCAAGTGATTCAAAATCAAGTGAGTCCAAACGGTCCATTTGCATGGAGTTTCTTCATGCATATACACCAATAGACATGGTTCGCATGTCTCAAACTTTTCAAAAAACGAGTGAGTCCAAAGATCCATCAACATGGAGCCACTTCATGCGTTTTATACCGATATGACTTAAGTGGCAGTGCCACAAGTAGGTGGTACTATCATTACTATCTTATATCTTTTGGCATGAACATGTGTATCACTATGATCGAGATTCAATGAACCATTCATTTTAGGTGCAAGACCATTGAAGTTATTATTCAAATAAACAGAGTAACCATTATTCTCCTTAAATGAATAACCGTATTGCGATAGACATAATCCAATCATGTCTATGCTCAACGCAAACACCAATCTCGATGGTAGAGGGAGCGTGCGATGCTTGATCATATCAACATTGGAAACACTTCCAACACATATCGTCATCTCACCTTTATCTAGTCTCCGTTTATTCCGTAGCTTTTATTTCGAGTTACTAACACTTAGCAACCGAACCGGTATCTAATACCCTGGTGCTACTAGGAGTACTAGTAAAGTACACATCAACACAATGTATATCCAATATACTTCTATCGACCTTGCCAGCCTTCTCATCTACCAAGTATCTAGGGTAATTCTGCTCCAGTGGTTGTTCCCCTTATTACAGAAGCACTTAGTCTCGGGTTTGGGTTCAACCTTGGGTTTCTTCACTAGAGCAGCAGCTGAATTGCCGATTCATGAAGTATCCCTTCGTGACCTTGCCCTTCTTGAAACTAGTGGTTTCACCAACCATCAACAATTGATGCTCCTTCTTGATCTCTACTTTTGTGGTGTCAAACATCGCGAATATCTCAAGGATCATCATATATGTCCCTGATATATTATAGTTCATCACGAAGCTCAAGCAGCTTGGTGGTAATGACTTCGGAGAACCATCACTATTTCATCCGGAAGATCAACTCCCACTCGATTCAAGCGATTGTTGTACTCAGACAATCTGAGCACAAGTTCAACAATTGAGCTTTTCTCCCTTAGTTTGCAGGCTAAGAAAATCGTCGGAGGTCTTATACCTCTTGACGTGGGCACAATCCTGAAATCCCAATTTCAGCCCTCGAAACATCTCATATGTTTCGCGACGTTTTAAAACATCTTCGGTGCCTCAACTCTAAATCGTTTAACTGAACTATCACGTAGTTATCAACATGTGTATGTCAGATGTTCGCAACATCCACAGACGACGTTCGAGGTTCAGCACACTGAGCGGTGCATTAAGGACATAAGACTTCTATGAAGCAATGAGGACAATCCTCAGTTTACGGACCTAGTCCGCATAATTGCTACTATCAACTTTCAACTAAATTTTCTCTAGGAACATATCTAAACAGTAGAACTGAAGCGTCTGCTACGACATAATTTGCGAAGACCTTTTAACTATGTTCAGGATAATTAAGTTCATCTTATGAACTCCCACTCAGATAGACATCCCTCTAGTCATCTAAGTGATTACATGATCCGAGTCAACTAGGCCGTGTCCGATCATCACGTGAGACGGACTAGTCATCATCGGTGAACATCTTCATGTTGATCGTATCTACCATATGACTCATGCTCGACCTTTCGGTCTCTTGTGTTCCGAGGCCATGTCTGTACATGCTAGGCTCGTCAAGTCAACCTAAGTGTTTCGCGTGTGTAAATCTGGCTTACACCCGTTGTATGTGAACGTAAGAATCTATCACACCCGATCATCACGTGGTGCTTCGAAACGACGAACTTTCGCAATGGTGCACAGTTAGGGGGAACACCTTCTTGAAATTTTAGTGAGGGATCATCTTATTTACTACCATCGTTCTAAGTAAACAAGATGTATAAACATGATAAACATCACATGCAATCAAATAATAGTGACATGATATGGCCAATATCATATAGCTCCTTTGATCTCCATCTTGGGGCTCCATGATCATCTTGTCACCGGCATGACACCATGATCTCCATCATCATGATCTCTATCATCGTGTCTTCATGAAGTTGTCTCGTCAACTATTACTTCGACTACTATAGCTAACGGTTAGCAATAAAGTAAAGTAATTACAAGACGTTTATGTTGACACGTAGGTCATAAATAAATTAAGACAACTCCTATGGCTCCTGCCGGTTGTCATACTCATCAACATGCAAGTCGTGATTCCTATTACAAGAACATGATCAATCTCATACATCACATATATCATTCATCACATCCTTTTGGCCATATCACATCACATAGCATACCCTGCAAAAACAAGTTAGACGTCCTCTAATTGTTGTTTGCATGTTTTACGTGGCTGCTATGGGTTTCTAGCAAGAATGTTTCTTACCTACGCAAAAACCACAACGTGATATGCCAATTGCTATTTACCCTTCATAAGGACCCTTTTCATCGAATCCGATCCGACTAAAGTGGGAGAGACAGACACCCGCTAGCCACCTTTATGCAACTAGTGCATGTCAGTCGGTGGAACCAGTCTCATGTAAGAGTACGTGTAAGGTCGGTCCGGGCCGCTTCATCCCACAATGCCACCGAATCAAGATTGGACTAGTAATGGTAAGCATATTGAACAAAATCAACGCCCACAACTACTTTGCGTTCTACTCGTGCATAGAAACTACGCATAGACCTAGCTCTGATACCACTATTGGGGAACGCAGCAATAATTCAAAATTTTCCTACGTGTCACCAAGATCAATCTATGGAGTCATCTAGCAAAGAGCGAGGAGTGGATCTACATACCCTTGTAGATCGCACGCGGAAGCGTTCAAGAGAACGGGGTTGATGGAGTCGTACTCGTCGTGATCCAAATCACCGATGATCCTAGCGCCGAACGGACGGCACCTCCGCGTTCAACACACGTACGGAGCAGAGATGTCTCCTCCTTCTTGATCCAGCAAGGGGGGAGGAGAGGTTGATGGAGATCCAGCAGCACGACGGCGTGGTGGTGGAAGTAGCGGGATTCCAAGAGGGCTTCGCCAAGCGCTGCGGGAGGAGGGAGATGTGTCATGGGAGGGAGAGGGAGGCGCCAGGGCTTGGGTTGGGCTGCCCTCCCTTCCCCCCACTATATATAGGGCCAAGAGAGAGGGGGGCGCAGCCTTGGCCCTTCCTCCAAGGAAGGGTGCGGCCAAGGGAGGAGTCCCTCCTCCCCAAGGCACCTCGGAGGTGCCTTCCCCTTTTAGGACTCTTCCTTTCCCTCTTCTCTTGGCGCATGGGCCTCTTGGGGCTGGTGCCCTTGGCCCATATAGGCCAAGGCGCACCCCCTACAGCCCATGTGGCCCCCCGGGGCAGGTGGCCCCACCCGGTGGACCCCCGGGACCCTTTCGGTGGTCCCGGTACAATACCGGTGACCCCAAAACTTGTCCCGATGGCCGAAACAGCACTTCCTATATATAATTCTTTACCTCCGGACCATTCTGGAACTCCTCGTGACGTCCGAGATCTCATCCGGGACTCCGAACAACTTTCGGGTTACCGCATACTAATATCTCTATAACCCTAGCGTCACCGAACCTTAAGTGTGTAGACCCTACGGGTTCGGGAGACATGCAGACATGACCGAGATGACTCTCCGGTCAATAACCAACAGCGGGATCTGGATACCCATGTTGGCTCCCACATGTTCCACGATGATCTCATCGGATGAACCACGATGTCAAGGACTTAATCAATCCCGTATATAATTCCCTTTGTCTAGCGGTACGACACTTGCCCGAGATTCGATCGTCGGTATCCCGATACCTTGTTCAATCTCGTTACCGGCAAGTCTCTTTACTCGTTCCGTAACACATCATCCCATGATCAACTCCTTGATCACATTGTGCACATTATGATGATGTCCTACCCAGTGGGCCCAGAGATACCTCTCCGTTTACATGGAGTGACAAATCCCAGTCTCGATTCGTGCTAACCCAACAGACACTTTCGGAGATACCTGTAGTGTACGTTTATAGCCACCCAGTTACGTTGTGACGTTTGGCACACCCAAAGCAATCCTACGGTATCCGGGAGTTGCACAATCTCATGGTCTAAGGAAATGATACTTGACATTAGAAAAGCTTTAGCATACGAACTACATGATCTTGTGCTAGGCTTAGGATTGGGTCTTTGTCCATCACATCATTCTCCTAATGATGTGATCCCGTTATCAATGACATCCAATGTCCATGGTCAGGAAACCGTAACCATCTATTGATCAACGAGCTAGTCAACTAGAGGCTTACTAGGGACATGGTGTTGTCTATGTATCCACACATGTATCTGAGTTTCCTATCAATACAATTCTAGCATGGATAATAAACGATTATCATGAACAAGGAAATATAATAATAACTAATTTATTATTGCCTCTAGGGCATATTTCCAACAAGCAAGCGATTCAGGAATGAAGTACATAGTAAGACCATTCGGGCATTTGATCTTGCGCCCTACAAGATGTTTAAGGTCCCCAGCAATAGCGTCAGACGATTTTGGTTTTCTGCTGGAGACCTTTCCCTGCAAAAGAGAGTTAAGCTTTCTTAGCCACCCACATCTTCAAGGGTGGCTTAGAAGGAATAAATCTAAGTGCAGCATCTGAGAACTTTGGCTTTGGAGCCCCAGCAAAAAGTCTTGCAGGCGGACAATATTACTCATAAGAATAAGGAGAATAGTTCTTGGTCTTATGAACATGGCGGTTTGATGAACCGCGCTCATATTCATAGGCCTGAGTATGGTTTCCCTGCAAAACATTTGCGTTAGTGCGACTCAGGTGAGTCCTCTGTCTGTATGAAGCCTTTGGACCGTATGAAGCCTGTGGTCTGAGGTTTGTCTTCTTCATATGTGGTGTCATGATGACATTCATAGGAAGATTCTCCGGACACTTTTTCGGAACCCAGATCTTCTTCATAGGTGGTCCATTCCTGCAGTTAGTACCAATGTACCTGGCAAACACTTCACCATTCTGATTCTTAAACAGTTTATAGTTTGCATCAATGGATTCATCAATGACAATGGGATTTGCACAAGAGAAGCCAGATAGATTGGATAGATCTGCTGAAGATTCCTTTGCAGCAACCCATGTGGTTTCGGGGTATTGCTCAGGTTTCCAGTAAGAGCCATCAGCGTTCATTTTCCTTACGAACCCAACACCCTCTTTCCTCGGGTTTCGGTTCAAGATCTGCTTTTTGAGGACATCACATAGTGTCTGATGCCCTTTAAGACTTTTGTACAACCCTGTTTCAAGCAATGTCTTCAACCTAGCATTCTCATTAGCAATAGCAGTGGAATCCTCAGCAAAGGGGTTAGTTCCCACATCAACAGTTGAAGATATTGCAACAGTAGCAGCAGTAGAACATTCAGCAACAGTAGTAGCATTATCACGCTCAATGCATTTAAGACATGGTGGTTCAAATCCTTCCTGAGCGGAAATGATCTGTTTGGCGTGAAGTGACTCATTTTCCTTTTGTAGATCTTCATGAGCCGCTCTCAATTTCTCAAGATCTTGCTTCCTTTGAAGATAATCATAGGAAAGCTTTTCATGAGTTATTGAGGGCGTTTCATGATGACTTTCAAGTTCCTCATACTTAACGTGAAGATTTTTTATGTCTTCAATTAAGGACTCAGATCGAGTCATTTCAGCGCCTAACAGATCATCGCTTTTGTCTAACAGTTTTTGAATATGTTCCATGGCTTTCTGTTGTTCAGTTGCAATTTTAGCAAGTGTTTTGTAGCTGGGTTTTGAACCACAATCAGAGTCATCGTCACTAGATTTTTGATAGTGAGTAGTGCGTGTGTTTACCTTGGCACCGGGTGCCATGAAGCGGTAGGTAGGAGCGGAGTAGTCCTTGTCATTTGCATCGGTGTCGGTGATGAGGTCATTGTCTTCAGTGTTGAAGATGGACTTGGCAACGTATGCTATAGCCAGACTTGCGACGCCAGAATCGGACTCCTCCTCAGACTCCACCTCCGCCTCCTCAGAAGCGGACTCCTCCTCTGAATCCATTTCCTTGCCAACAAACGCACGTGCCATGCCAGATGAGCTCTTCTTGTGTGATGAAGACTTTGAAGAAGACTTGGAAGAAGACTTTGAGTATTTCTTCTTCTTCTTGTCGTCAGAGTCATATTCCTTGCTCTTCTTCTTGTTGTTGTTCTCATTGTCCCACTGCGGACACTCAGAGATGAAGTGGCCAGGTTTCTTGCACTTGTGGCATGTTTTCTTCTTGTAGTCATGAGCATAAGCTTCATCATTTCTTGAGCTTGATCGGGAAGACTTTCTAAAGCCCTTCTTCTTGGTGAATTTTTGGAACTTCTTCACAAGCATAGCAAGTTCCCTTCCAATGTCTTCAGGATCATCAGAACTGCTGTCAGATTATTCTTCAGATGAGGAGACAGCTTTTGCCTTCAAGGCACGAGTTCGCCCATAGTTTGGACCGTAGATATATCTTTTCTCAGAAAGCTAAAACTCATGTGTGTTGAGCCTCTCAAGTATTTCAGACGGATCGAGTATCTTGAAATCAGGACGTTCTTGAATCATCGGGGCTAGGGTGTCAAACGAACTGTCAAGTGATCTCAGTAGTGTCTTGACGACTTCATGCTTGGTGATCTCAATAGCGCCATGGGCTTGAAGCTCATTCGTGATGTCAGTGAGTCGATCAAATGTGAGCTAGACATTCTCATTGTCATTTCTCTTGAAGCGGTTGAACAGGTTGCGAAGGACACTGATTCTCTGATCTCTCTGGGTTGAGACGCCTTCGTTGACCTTGGAGAGCCAGTCCCAGACTAGCTTAGATGTTTCCAAAGCACTCACGCGGCCATACTGTCCTTTGGTCAGATGACCACAGATGATATTCTTGGCAGTAGAGTCCAGTTGAATGCACTTCTTGATGTCAGCAGCAGTGACACCTTCTACAGCCTTGGGAACGCCGTTCTTGACGACATACCATAGGTCGACGTCAATGGCTTATTCTTCTAGTAGGGATATTCAGTTCCATCGAAGACGGGGCACGCAACGGAGACTTTAATTATCCCTGCAGTCGACATAGCTAAAACTCTAGGTGGTTAAACCGAATCACACCGAACAAGGGAGTACCTTGCTCTGATACCAATTGGAAGTGCGTTATATCGACTAGAGGGGGGTGAATAGGCGATTTTTATGGAAGTCTTCAAAACGTGGAAGTTATGAAGACAAACGATAGAAATAATCCTATTACCCTGCAGCGGAAGGTAGACTACACTAGGCAAGCCATAGTCAAGCATTCAATAGAGTGAAAGCACAATGACTAATAGCAGCAATGTAGTAAGGATCAGGTAGGAAGATATTATGAAGCCAAACAGAACACGCAGTCACTCAGTGAAGATAAAAGATAGTGCAATCATACAATGACTTCACAAGGAGTAACAGTGCGTAAAGAGAAGGGAAGGATGAAACCAGCGACTCGTTGAAGACAATGATGTGTTGGACCAGTTCCAGTTGCTGTGACAACTGTACGTCTGGTTAGGGCGGCTAGGTATTTAAACCCGAGGACACACAGTCCCGGACACCCAGTCCTGAACACGCAGCTCAGGACACCCAGTCCTCACCGTATTCCCCTTGAGCTAAGGTCACATAGACCTCGCCCAATCACTCTGGTAAGTCTTCAAGGTAGACTGCCAAACATTCACAGACTTCGTTCACCGGCAATCCACAATGTCTCTTGGATGCTTAGAACGCGACGCCTAACCGGCTGGAGGATTCACAGTCCTCAAGTGTAATAAGTCTTCGGATCACACAGACAAGAAGGCTTAAGTGATGCCTAATTCTCTTTGGCTCTGGGTGGTTAGGGCTTTATCCTCTCAAGGAATTCTCTCTCAAAGGCTTCGAGGTGGGTTGCTCTCAAACGACAAAAGCCGTATACTAACTCTAAGCAGCCAACCGTTTATGGTTGTAGGGGGTGGGCTATTTATAGCCACTAGGCAACCCGACTTGATTTGTCCGAAATGACCCTGGGTCACTAAGGAACTGACACGTGTTCCAACAGTCAGATTTCAAACTCACACGGCAACTTTACTTGAGCTACAAGCAAAGCTGACTTGTCCGACTCTGGACAAGATTCGCTCTCATAGTCTTCACTCGAAGACATAGGTTTTGGTTAAGCATCACTTCAGTCATTCTGACTGGTTCTCTTGGACCCCACTTAATAGTACGGTGGTTCCTATGAGTCAACAAAGAAGAAGAAAAAGAACTATGAAAGATCTAAGTCTTCGAGGTCCATAGGCTTCATGCGATGTCTTGTCTTGTCATAGTCTTCAATGTGAATATCTTCATATACCACCTTTGACATCAATGTCTTCATACATTTTTAGGGGTCATCTCTGGTAGGAAAACCGAATCAATGAGGGACTTCTACCTGTGTTATCCTACAATTCTCATAAACACATTAGTCCCTCAACTAGGTTTGTCGTCAATACTCCAGAACCAACTAGGGGTGGCACTAGATGCACTTACACTTCAGATCTGTGATAGAAGGTGTATCCAATAGTTTGCTTTGGATATCCTATGAAGACACATTTCTCCGATTTGGGTTCGAGCTTATCAGGTTGAAGCTTTTTCACATAAGCATCGCAACCCCAAACTTTTAGAAACGACAACTTTGGTTTCTTGCCAAACCATAGTTCATAAGGCGTCGTCTCAACGGATTTTGATGGTGCCCTATTTAACGTGAATGCGGCCGTCTCTAGAGCATAACCCCAAAACGATAGCGGTAAATCAGTAAGAGACATCATAGATCGCACCATATCTAGTAAAGTACGATTACGACGTTCGGACACACCATTACGCTGTGGTGTTTCGGGTGGCGTGAGTTGCGAAACTATTCCGCATTGTTTCAAATGTACACCAAACTCGTAACTCAAATATTCTCCTCCACGATCAGATCGCAGGAATTTTATTTTCTTGTTACGATGATTTTCAACTTCACTCTGAAATTCTTTGAACTTTTCAAATGTTTCAGACTTATGTTTCATTAAGTAGATATACCCATATCTGCTTAAGTCATCTGTGAAGGTGAGAAAATAACGATATCCGCCACGAGCCTCAACATCCATCGGACCACATACATCTGTATGTATGATTTCCAACAAATCTGTTGCTCTGTCCATAGTACCGGAGAACGGTGTTTTTGTCATCTTACCCATAAGGCACGGTTCACAAGTACCAAGTGATTCATAATCAAGTGGTTCCAAAAGCCCATCAGTATGGAGTTTCTTCATGCGCTTTACACCGATATGACCCAAACGGCAGTGCCATAAATAAGTTGCACTATCATTATCAACTCTGCATCTTTTGGTTTCAACATTATGAATATGTGTGTCACTACTATCGAGATTTAATAAGAATAGACCACTCTTTAAGGGTGCATGACCATAAAAGATATTACTCATATAAATAGAACAACCATTATTCTCTGATTTAAATGAATAACCGTCTCGCATCAAACAAGATCCAGATATAATGTTCATGCTTAACGTTGGCACCAAATAATAATTATTTAGGTCTAATACTAATCCTGAAGGTAGATGTAGAGGTAGCATGCCGACCGTGATCACATCGACTTTGGAACCATTTCCCACGCGCATCGTCACCTCGTCCTTAGCCAATCTTTGCTTAATCTGTAGTCCCTGTTTCGAGTTGCAAATGTTAGCAACAGAACCAGTATCAAATACCCAGGTGCTACTGCGAGCATTAGTAAGGTACACATCAATAACATGTATATCACATATACCTTTGTTCACCTTGCCATCCTTCTTATCCGCCAAATACTTGGGGCAGTTCCGCTTCCAGTGACCAGTCTGCTTGCAGTAGAAGCACTCAGTTTCAGGCTTAGGTCCAGGTTTGGGTTTCTTTTCTTGAGTAGCAACTTGCTTGCTGTTCTTTTTGAAGTTCCCCTTCTTCTTCCCTTTGTCCTTTTTCTTGAAACTAGTGGTCTTATTGACCATCAACACTTGATGCTCCTTCTTGATTTCTACCTCCGCAGCTTTCAGCATTGCGAAGAGCTCGGGAATAGTCTTATTCATCCCTTGCATATTATAGTTCATCACGAAGCTCTTGTAGCTTGGTGGCAGTGATTGGAGAACTCTGTCAATGACGCAATCATCTGGAAGATTAACTCCCAATTGAATCAAGTGATTATTATACCTGGACATTTTGAGTATATGCTCACTGACAGAACTGTTCTCCTCCATCTTGCAGCTATAGAACTTATTGGAGAATTCATATCTCTCAATCCGGGCATTTGCTTGAAATATTAACTTCAACTCCTGGAACATCTCATATGCTCCATGACGTTCAAAACATCGTTGAAGTCCCGATTCTAAGCCGTAAAGCATGGCACACTGAACTATCGAGTAGTCATCAGCTTTGCTCTGCCAGACGTTCATAACATCTGGTGTTGCTCCAGCAGCAGGCCTGGCACCCAGCGGTGCTTCCAGGACGTAATTCTTCTGTGCATCAATGAGGATAATCCTCAAGTAACGGACCCAGTCCGTGTAATTGCTACCATCATCTTTCAACTTTTCTTTCTCAAGGAACGCATTAAAATTCAACGGAACAACAGCGCGGGCCATCTATCTACAATCAAACATAAACAAGCAAGATACTATCAGGTACTAAGTTCATGATAAATTTAGGTTCAATTAATCATATTACTAAAGAACTCCCACTTAGATAGACATCCCTCTAATCCTCTATGTGATTACGTGATCCAAATCAACTAAACCATGTCCGATCATCACGTGAGATGGAGTAGTTTCATTGGTGAACATCGCTATGTTGATCATATCTACTATATGATTCATGCTCGACCTTTCAGTCTCCGTGTTCCGAGGCCATATCTGTATATGCTTGGCTCGTCAAGTATAACCTGAGTATTCTGCGTGTGCAACTGTTTTGCACCCGTTGTATTTGAACGTAGAGCCTATCACACTCGATCATCACGTGGTGTCTCAGCACGAAGAACTTTCGCAACAGTGCATACTCTGGGAGAACACTTCTTGATAATTAGTGAGAGATCATCTTAAAATGCTACCGTCAATCAAAGCAAGATAAGATGCATAAAAGATAAACATCACATGAAATCAATATAAGTGATATGATATGGCCATCATCATCTTGTGCTTGTGATCTCCATCTTCGAAGCACCATCGTGATCACCATCGTCACCAGCGCGACACCTTCATCACCATCGTAGCATCATTGTCGTCTCGCCAATCTTATGCTTCCACGACTATCGCTACCGCTTAGTGATAAAGTAAAGCATTACAGCGCAATTGCATTGCATACAATAAAGCGACAACCATATGGCTCCTGCCAGTTGCCGATAACTTGGTTACAAAACATGTTCATCTCATACAATAAAATTTAGCATCATGTCTTGACCATATCACATCACAACATGCCCTACAAAAACAAGTTAGATGTCCTCTACTTTGTTGTTGCAAGTTTTACGTGGCTGCTACGGGCTTAAGCAAGAACCAATCTTACCTACGCATCAAAACCACAACGATAGTTTGTCAAGTTGGTGTTGTTTTAACCTTCGCAAGGACTGGGCGTAGCCACACTCGGTTCAACTAAAGTTGGAGAAACTGTCACCCGCTAGCCACCTTTGTGCAAAGCACATCGGGAGAACCGGTCTCGCGTAAGCGTACGCGTAATGTTGGTCCGGGCTGCTTCGTCCAACAATACCGCTGAACCAAAGTATGACATGCTGGTAAGCAGTATGACTTATATCGCCCACAACTCACTTGTGTTCTACTCATGCATATAACATCAACACATAAAACCTAGGCTCGGATGCCACTGTTGGGGAACGTAGTAATTTCAAAATTTTCCTACGCAAACGCAAGATCATGGTGATGCATAGCAACGAGAGGGGAGAGTGTGATCTACGTACCCTTGTAGACCGACAGCGGAAGCATTATCACAACGCGGTTGATCTAGTCATACGTCTTCATGGCCCGACCGATCAAGCACCGAAACTACGGCACCTCTGAGTTTTAGCACACGTTCAGCTCGATGACGATCCCCGAACTCTGATCCAGCAAAGTGTCGGGGTAGAGTTCCGTCAGCACGACGGCGTGGTGACGATCTTGATGTACTACCGTCGCAGGGCTTCGCCTAAGCACCGCTACAATATTATCGAGGATTATGGTGGAAGGGGGCACCGCACACGGCTAAGAATATGATCGCGTGGATCAACTTGTGTGTCTAGGGGTGCCCCCTGCCCCCGTATATAAAGGAGCAAGGGGAGGAGGCCGGCCGGCCCCTATAGGCGCACCAGGAGGAGTCCTCCTCCTAGTAGGAGTAGGACTCCTACTAGGAGGGGAAGGAAGTGGGGAGGGAGAAGGAAAGGGGGGCGCCGCCCCCCTCTCCTAGTCCAATTCGGACCAGGGGGAGGAGGCACGCGGCCCACCCTGGCTGCCCCTCTCTCTCTCCACTAAGGCCCATATGGCCCATTACTTCTCCCGGTAGGGTTCCGGTAACCCTCCGGCTCTCCGGTTTTCTCCGAAATCACCCGGAACACTTCCGGTGTCCGAATATAGCCGTCTAATATATCAATATTTATGTCTCGAACATTTAGAGACTCCACATTATGTCCGTGATCACATCCGGGACTCCAAACTAACTTTGGTACATCAAAACTCATAAACTCATAATATAACTGGCATCGAAACCTTAACCGTGCGGACCCTATAGGTTCGAGAACAATGTAGACATGACCGAGACACGTCTCCGGTCAATAACCAATAGCGGAACCTGGATGCTCATATTGGCTCCTGCATATTCTACGAAGATCTTTATTGGTCAGACCGCATAACAACATACGTTGTTCCCTTTGTCATCGGTATTTTACTTGCCCGAGATTCGATCGTCGGTATCTCAATACCTAGTTCAATCTCGTTACCGGCAAGTCTCTTTACTCGTTTCGTAATACATCATCTCGCAACTAACTCATTAGTTGAAATGCTTGCAAGGCTTATGTGATGTGCATTACCGAGAGGGCCCAGAGATACCTCTCCGACAATCGGAGTGACAAACCCTAATCTCGAAATACGCCAACCCAACATGTACCTTTGGAGACACCTGTAGAGCTCCTTTATAATCACCCAGTTATGTTGTGACGTCTGGTAGCACACAAAGTGTTCCTTCGGCAAACGGGAGTTGCATAATCTCATAGTCATAGGAACATGTATAAGTCATGAAGAAAGCAATAGAAACATACTAAACGATCGGGTGCTAAGCTAATGGAATGGGTCATGTCAATCACATCATTCTCCTAATAATGTGATCCCGTTAATCAAATGACAACACATGTCTATGGTTAGGAAACATAACCATCTTTGATTAATGAGCTAGTCAAGTAGAGGCATACTAGTGACGTTTGGTTTGTCTATGTATTCACACAAGTATTATGTTTCCGGATAATACAATTCTAGCATGAATAATAAACATTTATCATGATATAAGGAAATAAAATAATAACATTATTATTGCCTCTAGGGCATATTTGTTCACCCACATGGGCCAGAGCTTGTGCAGCCCTTCCCTGGAGAGCACCCGCCTTAGGACGAGATCGCCCACCTCAAGCGTCCTGGAGCAGACGCTGTGACAGTGGTATCGTCGCAGCACCTCCTGGTACCTTGCCGCTCGGAGCAAGGCTTCACGGTGGCGTTCCTCCCCCAGCACAAGGTCCATCCCCCGCATGGCGTCCTGCTACGTCTCATCAAACACCAGGACCCGCGTGGAGCGATGCTTGACCTTGTGAGGGAGAACCGCTTCTGCTCCGTAGACAAGGAAGAACGGGGTCTCGCCTGTTGGCTTGGTGGCGGTGGTGCGGATGGACCATAGCACAGACTGGAGCTCATCGTGCCAGCCCTTGCCGCATGCCTCAAGCTTCTTCTTGAAGGTCCTGGTCTTGTGGCCTCTGAGGACCTCCGCGTTGGCACGTTCGGCTTGACCATTGCTCCTGGGGTGTGCTACTAAAGCGTAGTAGATCTGCGTTCCAAGGTTAGCACAGTATGCCTTGAAAAAATTTCTAGTGAACTGCGAGCCGTTGTTGGTGATGATGCAATTAGGGACCCCAAATTATCTTACAAGACCCTTGATGAACTTGATCATGGATCCGGCTGGGATGGTGCAGACGGCTTCTACCTCCGCCCATTTGGTGAACTTGTCGATGGTGACGTAGAGGTAGCGGTAGCCCCCAGGCGCTCGAGGGAACGGGCCTAAGATATCAAGCCCCCATACTACGAACGGCCACGAGAGCGAGATGGTCTGGAGACCCGGAGCTGGCTGATGGATCTGCTTGGCGTGGAATTGGCAGGCCTCGCAGGACTTCACCAGCTCAGTTGCGTTGTTGAGCGCCGTAGGCCAGTAGAACCCGCTACGGAACGCCTTGCCGACGAGGATTCGTGATGATGAGTGGTGCCCGCAGTCTCCGTCGTGTATGTCAGCCAGCAACTCATTCCACTATTCCCTGGAGATGCATCGTAAGGAAACGTCATTTGGTCGCTTCCTGTATAACTCACCATTCTGGATGCAGTATGCCGTAGCCTGTCGGGCCACGCGCTCCATGTCCTCGTCCTTCTCTGGCAGTGTCCCTTGCGTCAGGTATACCTTGAGCTCCTTGGTCCAGCACCCCTCATGAGGCTCCAGCCAGGAGTAGGCCCACCCCCAAGGTCGGGTCGCAGGCCGGGGCTCCCGAGACAAGTGGTTGGGGGAGCTCCTCCCGAGGCGGCGCCAGCCCCGAAAGTGGAGGTGCTGTCGACGGCTTGAAGAGTCACTCCTAAAAGACGCCAAGCTCTTGGGTTTGTTGCTTGGACGCCCTTTTGGCGACGTCCTCGGCCTCCTTGTTGGTGCCAACGGGTTCATGCTGCAACTCTAGACCCAAGAAATGATTTTCCATTTTGCGTACCTCCACGAGGTATGCCTCCATGTGCTTGTCCTTTAGCTCATATACCTTGTTGGAGAAGTTGACGAGGAGCTACGAGTCGCCCTTGATGGTGAGGCGCTTCATCCCCAGGGCCACCACGGCCTTGAGGCCAGCGATGAGGCCTTCGTACTCCGCGATGTTGTTGGAGACCTTCTCGCCTTGCTGGAAGCAGAGCTGCACGGCGTAGTAGAGCTTGTCTTCAGTAAGCGAGATGAGCAATGCTCCAGCCCCCGCGCCCTGGCATGTGAACGCGCCATCAAAATACATGACCTAGCCATCTGGTGCTTCACTTCCTGCCGAGAGGGATCAGTCCTCGCCTACTTCAAACCCCAGGGCGTCAGTCGCTTCTACCACGAAGTCGGCGAGCGCGGGCCCATTGATGACCCTAGTCGCGCTGAACTCCAGCTGGAATGCTTGCAGCTCGATGTTCCATTTGGCGTCTCTTCCAGCAGCGTTGGGGCTCCTGAGTACCCTCTCCAGTGAGTAGGCCGAGACGGCCTTAATTGGGTGACCTTGGAAGTAGTGCCACAGCTTGCGTGAGGCCACCAGAAGCGCGAGCAAGAGCTTCTGAGGCATGGGGTACCATGCCCTTGCATCCCGCAATACCGTGCTGACGAAATACACCGGGTGCTCGACGAGGGCGGGAACATCCGGAGCTTGTGCCTGCCTACAGTTGGGGCGTCTCCTGAGATGATGAGACCCCAAGAGCCTGATCGCCTACTGGGGCCTCTGCCGGGCCGCGAACGCCGCCTTGCTAGGCATGGTCACCCGTTGGCATTGCTTCAGCCCTTGCGGTGCCCTCCGGGTCCTGCGTCGCGTCGGCTGGTGGTGCGGCGCGGTGCGGCAGCCCCCTGACCTGGCGCTCCTCCCGGACCGCCACTAGAGCTACGTTGGCGGAGTAGGGAGTGGCGGCAAGGTAAAGCACTAGGGGCTCGAGAGAGCAAGGCGCCACCATCACCGGAGGGCTGGTCAGGTATCTCTTGAGGTCTTGAAATGCTTGGTCGGCTTCTGGGGTCCACTCGAATGGGCCCTTCTTCTTCATTAGCTTGTAGAATGGCAGGGCGCGCTCTCCCAGCTTGGAGATGAAGCGCCCGAGCAAGGTCACGCAGCCTGCAAGCTTCTGCATCTCCTTAAGAGTTTGCGGTGGGCTCATGTCTTCTATCGCCTTGAACTTCTCTGGGTTGGCCTCGATCCCCCTGTGGGCCATGAGGAATCCTAGCAGCTTGCCGGAAGGGACACCAAACACGCACTTCTTCGGGTTGAGCCACAAGTCCACCTGGCGCAGGCTCGCGAAGGGCTCCTCCAGGTCCTGAATCAAAGTTCATGCCTCCCGAGATTTACCACAATGTCATCGATGTAGGCTTCAGCGTTCCTCCCGAGCTCCTGACCCAGGTCGATGTGCATCAGCCGTTGGAAGGTCGTGCATGCGTTGTGCAGCCCGAACGGCATGCAAGTGTAGCAGTACACCCCACACGGGGTCAGGAAGGCCGTCTTCTCCACATCTTCCACTGCCATCTTGATCTAGTGATAACCTAAAAACGCGTCCAGGAAGCACAGCAGGTCGCATTCGGCGGTGGAGTCGACAATCTAATCAATGCGCGGGAGCGGGAACAGGTCTTGGGGACAAGCCTTGTTAAGGTTGGTGAAGTCAACACACATGCGCTCCTTCCTTCCTTTCTTCGGTACGATGACGGGGTTCGCCAGCCACTCGGGGTACCGAACCTCGTGAATGACACCCGCCGCCTCCAGCTTGCGAGTTTCCTGGACGATGAAGGACTGCTTCTCCGTGGATTGTCGCTGCGCCTTCTGCTTCATAGGGCGCACATTGGGGCACACCCTGAAGTGATGCTCGATCACCCCTCTTGGGACCCCTACTAGCTGCTTGAGTTCCCAGGCGAACACATCCTTGTTTGCGCGCAAGAACCTCACCAGTGCCTCCTCTTGATTTGGGTCGAGGTTGGCGCTTATGGTGAAGGTGGCTCCTGAGGACCCATCTTCCACGACCGGCACCTGCCTGGTTTCGGCCCGATCTTGAGTGAACAAATGCTTCTTCTTTGCTGGTGCAGCATCCTTAGCTCCTGGGGTGGCCTCGTTGGCCATTCGTGCCACTGCGATAGTTTTGAGGGTGCATTTGAGCACCACTAGAGCCTCCTTGGTATCTCCAACTACGGTGAGGATGTCCTTGCTCACGGGCATCTTCATGAGGTTGTAGGCTGGATGGGTCGCCACCATAAACTGAGCCAGAGCCGGGTATCCGAGGTTGGCATTGTATGGGAGGCCGATGCGGGTGATGTCAAAGTCGATTAGCTCAGTGCGGTAGTTATCGTGGGTGCCGAAGGTCACAGGGAGGCGGATCTGCCCCAAGGGGCTGGTGGATCCGCCGCCGACCCCGGAGAAGGGCTTGCTGGGTCGGAGACGCTGGAGTGGTACATGAAGAAGGCTAAAAGCCTCCATAAAGAGCACGTTGAGACCGACGCCACCGTCGATGAGGGTCTTGGTGATAGCTACGCTATAGATGGTGGGCGTGCATAGCATTGGGGGCACGCCCGAGCCGATGGTGGTGGCGGGTGATGTCTACTACACAACCTTCTTCTTGTAGACGTTGTTGGGCCTCCAAGTGCAGAGGTTTGTAGGACAGTAGCAAATTTCCCTCAAGTGGATGACCTAAGGTTTATCAATCCATAGGAGGCGTAGGATGAAGATGGTCTCTCTCATGCAACCCTGCAACCAAATAACAAAGAGTCTCTTGTGTCCCCAACACACCCAATACAATGGTAAATTGTATAGGTGCACTAGTTTGGCGAAGAGATGGTGATACAAGTGGTATATGGATGGTAGATAAAGGTATTTGTAATCTGAAATTATAAAAACAGCAAGGTAACTAATGATAAAAGCGGGCGTAAACGGTATTGCAATGCGTTGAAACAAGGCCTAGGGTTCATACTTTCACTAGTTCAAGTTCCCTCAACAATAATAGCATAATTGGATCACATAACTATCCCTCAACATGCAACAAAGAGTCACTCCAAAGTCACTAATAGCGGAGAACAAACGAAGAGATTATGGTAGGGTACGAAACCACCTCAAAGTTATTCTTTCAAATCAATCCATTGGGCTATTCCTATAGGTGTCACAAATAGCCCTAGAGTTCGTACTAGAATAACACCTTAAGACACAAATCAACCAAAACCCTAATGTCACCTAGATACTCCAATGTCACCTCAAGTATCCGTGGGTATGATTATACGATATGCATCACACAATCTCAGATTCATCTATTCAACCAACACATAGAACCTCAAAGAGTGCCCCAAAGTTTCTACCGGAGAATCACGACGAAAATGTGTGCCAACCCCTATGCATAGGTTCATGGGCGGAACCCGCAAGTTGGTCACCAAAACATACATCAAGTGAATCACGTGATATCCCATTGTCACCACAGATACGCACGGCAAGACATGCATCAAGTGTTCTCAAATCTTTAAAGACTCAATCCGATAAGATAACTTCAAAGGGAAAACTCAATCCATTACAAGAGAGTAGAGGGGGGGAAGAAACATAAGATCCAACTATAATAGCAAAGCTCGTGATACATCAAGATCGTGCGAAATCAAGAACACGAGAGAGAGAGAGAGAGAGAGAGAGAGAGAGAGAGAAATAAAACACATAGCTACTGGTACAGACCCTCAGCCCCGAGGGTGGACTCCAAAAATGAGTTCCGTGAAGTTTTAGGTCAATTGGACTCCATTTGATTTTCCTTTTCTTTGAAACCCTAAAACAAGGTAAAAACAGAAACTGGCACTGGGCTCTAGGTTAATAGGTTAGTCCCAAAAATGATATAAAAGTGTATAATAAAGCCCATAAACATCCAAAACAACAGATAATATAGCATGGAGCAATCAAAAATGATAGATACGTTGGAGACGTATCAGCATCCCCAAGCTTAATTCCTGCTCGTCCTTGAGTAGGTAAATGATAAAAACAGAATTTTTGATGCGGAGTGCTACTTGGCATAATTTCAATGTAATTACTCTTAATTGTGGCATGAATATTCAGATCCGAAGGATTCAAGATAAAAGTTCATATTGACATAAAAATAATAATACTTCAAGCATACTAACAAAGCAATATGTCTTCTCAAAATAACATGGCCAAAGAAAGTTCATCCCGACAAAATCATATGGTTTAGTCTTGTTTCATTTTCATCACACAATAATGCTCTCTTCATGCACAACCCCGATGACAAGCCAAGCAATTGTTTCAAACTTTAGTAATCTCAAACCTATAAATTTTCACACAATATATGAGCGCGAGCCATGGATATAGCACTATGCGTGGAATAGAATATGATGATGGGGGTTATGTGGAGAAGACAAAAAGGAGAAAGTCTCACATCAATGAGGCTAATCAATGGGCTATGGAGATGCCCATCGATTGATGTTAATGCAATCAGTAGGGATTGCCATGAAACGGATGCACTAGAGCTATAAATGTATGAAAGCTCAACAAAAGAAACTAAGTGGGTGTGCATCCAACTTGCTTGCTCACGAAGACCTAGGGCACTTGAGGAGGCCCATTGTTGGAATATACAAGCCAAGTTCTATAATGAAAATTTCCCACTAGTATATGAAAGTGACAAAACAAGAGACTCTCTATCATGAAGATCATGGTGCTACTTTGAAGCACAAGTGTGGCAAAGAATAGTAGCATTGTCCCTTCTCTCTTTTTCTCTCATTTTATTTATTTTTTTATATTTTTTGGGCCTTCTCTTTTTTATGGCCTTTCTCTTTTTTTTGGGCCTTCTCTTTTTTTCATGGCCTTTCCCTTTTTTTATTCCTCACTTGGGACAATGCTCTAGAAAATGATGATCATCACACTTCTATTTATTTACAACTCAATGATTACAACTCGATACTAGAACAAGATATGACTCTATATGAATGCCTCCGACGGTGTACCGGGATGTGCAATGATGCATGAGTGACATGTATGAAAGAATTATGAGAGGTGGCTTTGCCACAAATACGATGTCAACTACATGATCATGCAAAGCAATATGACAATGATGAATGTGTCATGATAAACGGAATGGTGGAAAGTTGCATGGCAATATATCTCGGAATGGCTATGGAAATGCCATAATAGGTAGGTATCGTGGCTGTTTTGAGGAAGATATAAGGAGGTTGTGTGAAAGAGTGTATCATATAACGGGGTTTGGATGCACCGGCGAAGTTTGCGCCAACTCTCAATGTGAGAAAGGGCAATGCACGGTACCGAAGAGGCTAGCAATGATGGAAGGGTGAGAGTGCGTATAATCCATGGACTCAACATTAGTCATAAAGAACTCACATACTTATTGTAAAAATCTACAAGTCATCAAAAACCTCGGCACTACACGCATGCTCCTAGGGGGATAAATTGGTAGGAAAAGACCATCGCTCGTCCCCGACCGCCACTCATAAGGAAGACAATCAAATAACACCTCATGTTTTCAAATTTGTTACATAATGTTTACCATACATGCATGCTACGGGAATTGCAAACTTCGACACAATCATTTCTCAAATTCACAACTACTCAACTAGTACGACTTTGATATTATTACCTCCATATCTCAAAACAATCATCATGCATCAAACTTCTCTTAGTATTCAACACACTCATAAGAAAGTTTTACTAATCTTGAATACCTAGCATATTAGGATTTTAAGCAAATTACCATGCTATTAAGACTCTCAAAATAATCTAAGTGAAGCATGAGAGTTCATCTATTTCTTCAAAATAAAACTACCACCATGCTCTAAAAGATATAAGTGAAGTACTAGAGCAAACAGCAAACTACTCTGAAAGATATAAGTGAAGATCAATGAGTAGTTGAATAATTATGCAACTATGTGAAGACTCTCTAACATTTAAGAATTTCAGATCTTGGTATTTTATTCAAACAGCAAGCAAAACAAAATAAAATGACATCTAAGAATAGCAAACATCATGTGAAGAAGCAAAAACTTAGGATCAACCGATACTAACCGCTAGTTGTTGAAGAAGAAAGGTGGGATGCCAACCGGGCAATCCCCAAGCTTAGACGCTTGAGACTTTTTGAAATATTATCTTGGGGTGCCTTGGGCATCCACAAGCTTGATATTTTGTGTCTCCTTAATTCCTCTCATATAACGGTCTCCCTAAATCTCAAAAGCGCTTCATCCACACAAAACTCAACGAGGACTCGTGAGATAAGTTAGTATAAACCATTGCCAAAACCTTATCATACTCTACGGTAGCAAATCACTAAAATTATTATTAAACATTGCATACTAAATGCCTCTGCATATTGAATAGTCCTATCCTCAAATAGAATCATTAAAGAAGCAAACATATGCAAACAATGCTAACATAACAGCAATCTGCCTAAACAGGATACTCTGTAAAGAATGCAGCAACATCCATGCTTCTCTAGCTCCAAAAATTATGAAAGAAAATTCCCACTGTAGTAAATTTATCAGAGCTTAATATGTAAAAGGTTTCAACATTTTATCACATTCTGACTTTTCTAGGGAATTTTTGCAACAGCGGTAAACTTTCTGTTTTCAAACAGCACATGTGGACTTCTAAAATAGGCATAGTAAAGGATATCAATGCCACTTTTATTGCAATAAAATATGCAAAACATTGTTCTACATAACAGAAAGAAAATCCTAACAAAATAAATTGACGCTCCAAGCAAAACACATATCATGTGGTGAATAAAAATATAGCTCCAAGTAAAGTTACCGATGAACGAAGACGAAAGAGGGGATGCCTTCCGGGGCATCCCCAAGCTTAGGCTCTTGGTTGTCCTTGAATATTAACTTGGGGTGCCTTGGGAATCCCCAAGCTTAGGCTCTTGCCACTCCTTATTCCATAGTCCATCGAATCTTTACCCAAAACTTGAAAACTTCACAACACAAAACTTAACAGAAAAATCGTAAGCTTCGTTAGTATAAGAAAATAAATCACCACTTAGGTACTATTGTGAACTCATTCTAAATTCATATTGGTGTAATATATACTGTATTCCAACTTATCTATGGTTCATACCCTCCGATACTACTCATAGATTCATTAAAATACGCAAACAACACATCGAAAACAGAATCTGTCAAAAACAGAAGAGTCTGTAGTAATCTGGATCAAACATATACTTCTGTAACTCATAAAATTCTCAAATAAATTTCTGGACGTGAGGAATTTATATATTAACTAAATAGCACTCTCGAAATAAAAATGGCAGCAATTCTCATGAGCACTAAAGTTTCTGTTTTTTACAGCATGATCAACAAGACTTTCCCCAAGTCTTCCCAAAGGTTCTACTTGGAACAAACACTAATTAAAAGCATAAAACCACATCTAAACAGAGGCTATATGAATTATTTATTACTAAAAAGGAACAAAAAGCAAGGAACAAAAATAAAATTGGGTTGCCTCCCAACAAGCGCTATCGTTTAATGCCCCTAGCTAGGCATGATGATTTCAATGATGTTCACATAAAGGATAAGAATTGAAACATAAAGAGAGCATCATGAAGAATATGACTAACACATTTAAGTCTAACCCACTTCCTATGCATAGGGATTTTGTGAGCAAACAACTTGTGGGAACAAGAATCAACTAGCATAGGAGGGCAAAATAAGCATAACTTCGAAACTTTAAGCACATAGAGAGGAAACTCGATATTATTGCAATTCCTACAAGCATATATTCCTCCCTCATAATAATTTTCAGTAGCATCATGAATGAATTCAACAATATAACCAGCACTTAAAAGCATTCTTTTCATGATCTACAAGCATAGAAAATTTACTACTCTCCACATAAGCAAATCTTCTCATGAATAATAGTGGGAGCAAACTCAACAAAATAACTATCATGTGATTGAAAATTAAGATCAAGATGACAAGTTCCATGGTTATCATTATTCTTTAAAGCATACGTGTCATCACAATAATCATCATAGATAGGAGGCATGCTTTCATCATAACAAATTTGCTCATCAAAACTTTGGGGACAAAAGATATCATCTTCATCAAACATAGCTTCCCCAAGCTTGTGGCTTTGCATATCATTAGGATCATAGATATTCAAGGAATTGATAATAACAACATTGCAATCATGCTCATCATTCAAATATTTAGTGCCAAACATTCTAATGCATTCTTCTTCTAACACTTTGGCACAATTTTCGGAATCCTTATTTTCATGATAGATATTAAAAAGATGAAGCATATGAGGTACCCTTTATTCCATTTTTTGTAATTTTCTTTTATAAACTAAACTAGTGATAAAACAAGAAACTAAAAGACTCGATTGCAAGATCTAAAGATATACCTTCAAGCACTCACCTCCCCGGCAACGGCGCCAGAAAAGAGCTTGATGTCTACTACACAACCTTCTTCTTGTAGACGTTGTTGGGCCTCCAAGTGCAGAGGTTTGTAGGACAGTAGAAAATTTCCCTCAAGTGGATGACCTAAGGTTTATCAATCCATAGGAGGCGTAGGATGAAGATGGTCTCTCTCATGCAACCCTGCAACCAAATAACAAAGAGTCTCTTGTGTCCCCAACACACCCCATACAATGGTAAATTGTATGGGTGCACTAGTTTGGCGAAGAGATGGTGATACAAGTGGTATATGGATGGTAGATAAAGGTATTTGTAATCTGAAATTATAAAAACAGCAAGGTAACTAATGATAAAAGCGGGCGTAAACGGTATTGCAATGCGTTGAAACAAGGCCTAGGGTTCATACTTTCACTAGTTCAAGTTCCCTCAACAATAATAGCATAATTGGATCACATAACTATCCCTCAACATGCAACAAAGAGTCACTCCAAAGTCACTAATAGCGGAGAACAAACGAAGAGATTATGGTAGGGTACGAAACCACCTCAAAGTTATTCTTTCAAATCAATCCATTGGGCTATTCCTATAGGTGTCACAAATAGCCCTAGAGTTCGTACTAGAATAACACCTTAAGACACAAATCAACCAAAACCCTAATGTCACCTAGATACTCCAATGTCACCTCAAGTATCCGTGGGTATGATTATACGATATGCATCACACAATCTCAGATTCATCTATTCAACCAACACATAGAACCTCAAAGAGTGCCCCAAAGTTTCTACCGGAGAATCACGACAAAAACGTGTGCCAACCCCTATGCATAGGTTCATGGGCGGAACCCGCAAGTTGGTCACCAAAACATACATCAAGTGAATCACGTGATATCCCATTGTCACCACAGATATGCACGGCAAGACATACATCAAGTGTTCTCAAATCTTTAAAGACGCAATCTGATAAGATAACTTCAAAGGGAAAACTCAATCCATTACAAGAGAGTAGAGGGTGGAAGAAACATAAGATCCAACTATAATAGCAAAGCTCGTGATACATCAAGATCGTGCGAAATCAAGAACACGAGAGAGAGAGAGTGAGAGATCAAACACATAGCTACTGGTACATACCCTCAGCCCCGAGGGTGGACTACTCCCTCCTCGTCATGGAGAGCGCCGGGATGATGAAGATAGCCACCGGAGAGGGATTGCCCCCTCCGGCAGGGTGCCGGAACGGGTCTAGATTGGCTTTCGGTGGCTACGGAGGCTTCTGGCGGCGGAACTCCTGATCTATTGTGCTCTTCTATGTTTTTAGGGTATATGGAGATATATAGGTGGAAGAAGTACGTCAGGGGGGCCACAAGGGGGCCCACGAGGGTGGAGGGCGCGCCCCCTACCTCGTGGCCTCCTCGAAGCTTCCCTTACGTGCACTTCAAGTCTTCTGGGCTTCTTTCCTCCCAAAAATGAGTTCCGTGAAGTTTCAGGTCAATTGGACTCCGTTTGATTTTCCTTTTCTTCGAAATCCTAAAACAAGGTAAAAACAGAAACTGGCACTGGGCTCTGGGTTAATAGATTAGTCCCAAAAATGATATAGAAGTGTATAATAAAGCCCATAAACATCCAAAACAGTAGATAATAGACCATGGAGCAATCAAAAATTATAGATACGTTGGAGATGTATCAGCGGGCTAATCCCCTGTGTCGAAGGTAAAGTCGGCCTTGGACGTCGCCTAACCCGGGGGAGCTTCTTGACGCGAGGGCGCGGCGCCAATCTAGCGAAAGAACGGCTTGGTGTGACGGTCTGAGGGTGGTGCTTGCGAGCCACCGAGGAGGGTCGCGACAGCGAGGGGCGCCGGTGCCGCGAAGCGCGTGACGAAGGGACCGCGCAGTTCTTCCCAGAAGGTCATCGAAGATCCTGGCAAGCTGAGCAGCCAGGCGCGTGGCGCGCGGGCCAGGGCCAGAGGGAACCAGTTGGCCATGACCTGGTCGTCGCCTCCAGCTTCGAGGACGGCCTTCTCATACAAGCCTGCAGGAAGGCCGTCGGATCTGCCACGCTATCGTAGCGGGGTGGCATCTCTGGCTTGAACTTGCGCGGCCACTGCACCTGCCACAAGGTGTGGGCGAAGGCCCGGACGCCCGCGGCGCATCCGCGGGTGCACACCGTCCTAGTTGGAGGGGTGGCGTCCGCCATGAAGCTGGATGAAGCAAGCGGAGAGGCGGAGCTTCAGTGCACACCCTACCTGGCGCGCCAAATGTCGGATTTTGGGTTCTGGCAAAACCCTTGAGGTTCAAACACTGGTGTTGGGGATGTAGTTATTAGTATGACCTGCCCAGGAAGGGCCGGGTTATATCTATGATGACTCATGACGCCCTCGATGACTCTGGAGATGGCGGGTTAGTTAAGGGACCAAGGCCCAAAGGGTGATTTAAGGCCCATAGAGATAAACCGCCATATGTATGTAACTTGTGTTATAAGGCAAGAATAACTAGTCACCAAGCCGGACACTGTTTATAAGATGGCTGGGACTCTATAAGCCGCAGGGCGTCAACCCGGGTATATAAGGGGACGACCCGGCGGCGGCTTAGGGAAAGAAACAATAGATCGAGATCCAAGCTAGCGTATTTCGCTCCTTGGTCATCGAAACCTAGCAATACCACATCAACTGGACTAGGCTTTACCTTCGTCGCAAGGGGCCGAACTAGTATAAACCTCCCGTGTCCTTTGTCCCGATTAACCCCTTTAAGCTTCCTAGTTGCGATGGCTCCACGACTAAGTCCTTTCACTAGGTTTTCCAACATGACAATTCTACGACAGTTGGCGCCCACCGTGGGGCCAGTGCACGGTGGATTTGAGTTCTTGAAGAGCGGCTTCGAAGGGCTCAAGGGATACGTTGTGGGCCGAATGACCAAGAGTCATCGCGGCAAGCTCTAAATCGACGATGCAGGCTGGGGCCCTGACGCCGGCTCAATTGAGTACGGGTACCGGGTCCCCTTTGATGGAATCCACGTATTCATCAATCGGATCGACGAGTCGGGCCCTGAGCCGGACATCTACACCGACCTCATCGAGATGGCTCAGCATGCGAGACCCGCCCGGACTTAGCCCGCCGTGATGCGTGCCTTCGTGGGTTGCATCCATGGAGGGGAGTTTTCTGAAGGATCTGTGGATGGAGGTGAGACGGTTGTATGCTCTGACGGCGAGTCATCCGCAGGTGAGACGGATTCATTGTATTAGCTACAAGATGGCGGGCTTGGGGGCTATTCCGATGGTAGCAGTATTCCAGACCCCTTTGAGCCGCCGAACAAAGTGGGAATCTTCATGACTGGTACACAGCCCGCTCAAAACTCTACGGCTACGGCAGCGATAACCACCGGGTCGGCAGCAGCGGGGCAGGAGACCCCGCGCGACCACCGGCTCAGGTGCTGATGGATCTCATGGATAGGATGACGATCCTGTTGACTGCCATGGTCGAACTGGCGGATAAGGCTCAGCATGATGCGGAGGTGGCACGGTTACGTGGGGAGGTAGCGCAAGCTAAGGAAAACTTGGTGGCAGAGGACGTCTGGATGGCTGCAGAGCGGGCAGCTTTGGACGCTCGGGCTCAGCAGCTTCAATCAGAGGCTTTTCAGCTCTCGAGGAATCTGAACGCATCAAACGAGGTCATGAGGAGAAGGCACCAGAAGACTCAATCACGTCTGCCCCTGACTTACGATCCTAGGAATCTCTTCCACACGCCCGGGGCCGGTCCCAGTAATCCGCCGGAGGCAAACCGGATTTCAACACCCGAGGCTGGGGCGCCGGTTCAGCCACGGGCAATGGAACCCCCTCGTGTGAGTATTGCTCCGCCTCGTTATACACCAACACCACCGGGCCATTTCTCTAACCCTTTGGAGAATCTGATCGCTGCATCAGCCCATTTGGCGGCTCTTCCGATGGAAGGCGACCCTCTGATAGCGATCAAAACACGAAGAGTCTGAGAACTTCTTCAGACGGCTCTTGCGCAGCAGGAGTCATACTCTTACAGTCGAGACATAATTCATTCAACCCCTCGCCCAAGCCGGAGCCCAAGCTATAACAGGCATATGGAGTCAGCGGTCATGTCAAGCAACGCCCAGCGCCGTAACCAGCCGCACATGCATGACCCAGCGCGTGATGGAGCTCTTAACTTGGTTGACCAGGAGAGGATTCACCAAGAGGCTGAGCGGGCGGTTCAAACAGGTAGCTGAGCAGGCGGTTCACCAAGCTTTTCCGGTTTATCCAACGACCTCTGTTGAAGCAAGTGTGACAACGAGGACTGGAGGTGTCCCTTGCTTGGTGTCGGCTCTGTGTGATGAGCGCTTGCCAAAGGATTTTAAGGGGCCTCGTAAGGTGCCTAATTACACAGCTGACTTACAACCCGGGGCATGGATTGAAAGTTACGAGATGGCCATGGAGTTATTGGAGGTCAGTGATGCAGCGATGGCCAACTACTTCACCATGATGTTGGATGGAACAGCTCGCACTTGGTTGAAGGGGTTGCCACCCAATTCCATCGGCTCATGGGCAGAGTTAAAAGCCCGGTTTATTCAGAACTTCAAAGATACATGCAAGCAACCTATGTCGATTGTGGACTTGACTAATTGCAAGCAAGAGGAGGGTGAATCCATAACCCATTGGGCGCGCCGGGTGAAGGAAATAATACATTCATCTGATAAGATGGATGCCGGCTCCGCGGTCTTAATGTTGGAGAAAATTTGCCGTTTTGAACCTCTGAAACAGAAGCTGGGGCGGCTCAAGCGTGATTGCAATGACATGGGCCAGCTGATGGTGGCCCTGGTCAAATACGCCAACTCTGATAGTACCAAGGATCCTGCATCTGACGAAGAGAAGACAGGGAAGGGAAAGAAGAACGGCAACGGCAAAGGTCACCAGCATAACCCAGCAAATCAAGGAGGTAATAATAAACATAAGGCTGACGGTAGTCTGGAGTTTGTGGCTAACACCAACACACAAGGCAACAATCAACGGCGTAAGGGGAGGCCACCTCCTCGGTCAGGCGGGTCAGGTCCCACCATCAAGCAGTTGCTAAATGAACCCTGTCCAAGACACAGCACCCAGGAGAAGCCGACCACTCATCTATGGAAAGATTGTATGATCATGAAGGCTTTCAAGAATTCTAACATGTTCGACGGTAATCAGGGACCTGGCAGCGGCTCAGGCGGTGGCGGCTTTCATGGCCCGGGCGGCAATTCAGGCAGCGGCGGTTTTCTTGGCTAGTGCCCTCACGGTAGTCAAGGTGGTTATAATCAGCAATCCGGCCAAGGAAGTCAGCAGCAGCAGCAATCCGGGTTTCAGAGTAACCCAAAGTAGCTAAGTAGTGGGCAGTATCATGTGTTCACCACCAGTTTATGCAAAAGGGACCAGAAACTTCATAAGAGAGCGGTCAATGCTATTGAGCCGACGGTTCCTCGTTATTTAAGATGGTCTGAGCAACCTATTATGTGGAGTAGGGAGGACCACCCGCCCCGGGTTGACAATCCGAGTCATCTGGCTTTGGTGGCGGCGCCTCAGGTTGGTGGATATAAATTCACTAAATTACTCATGGACGGAGGCAGTAGCATCAACATCCTCTATTATGAGACATTCTGTCGCATGGGGTTGACTGACAAAAGTCTTAAGACATCCAACACTGTTTTTCATGGAGTTGTGCCTGGTAAGTCGGCATATCCAGTGGGTAAGATTGAGCTGGAGGTAGCTTTTGGAGATGAGCATGATTCCAGAGCTGAGAAATTAACATTTGAGGTGGTCAAAATCAAGAGCCCGTATCACGCCCTGTTTGGATGGCCGGCTTATGCAAAATTCATGGCACGACCGTGTTATGCTTATCTATAGCTCAAGATGCCGGGTTATAAAGGTACTATCACAGTACATGGAAGTCGGAAGATAGCCTTAGAATGCGAGGAAGGTGATGCTGCTTACGCAGAATCTGTTTGCGCGACGGAGGAGTTAAAGTTCTATAAAGACAACGTTGACCCGATAGACATGACATCTTTGAAGAAGCCAACTACAGAGCATGAGCCAGCGCTGAAATTTAAGTCAGCTGACGATACCAAGATGATTGATTTTGTGCCTGGCGACTCATCCAAACAATTTATTATTAGTGCTAATTTGGATCCCAAATAGGAAGGCGCGCTCATCAAATTCAACCGTGAGAACCGGGACATCTTTGCATGGAAGCCTTCTGACATGCCGGGTGTACCGAGAGAACTCGCTGAGCACACTCTCAATATTGATCCAAAGTTTAAGCCGGTCAGGCAGTTCCTTCGGCGGTTCAATGAGGAAAGGCGCAAGGCTATTGGTGAGGAGGTGGCCTGGCTCTTGGCAGCCAGGTTTATTGTTGAAGTTTTTCACCCATAGTGGTTGGCTAACCCGGTGCTTGTGCTCAAAAAGAATGGCACCTGGCGTATGTGTGTGGATTACACGGATTTAAACAAGGCTTGTCCGGCTGATCCTTTTGCTCTCCCTCGTATTGATCAAATCATTGGTGCAACGGCGGGTTGTCAGTGTTTGAGTTTTTTGGACGCTTATTCTGGCTATCATCAGATCAAGATGGTTGTTAAGGACCCGGAGAAGACGGCTTTCATTACCCCGTTTGGAGCCTTCTGCTATGTATTTATGCCTTTTGGGCTTAAAAGTGCCCAGGCGACTTATCAGCGATGTGTGCAGAACTGTCTCCACAATCAGATTGGGAGTAATGTTCATGCTTATGTGGATGATATCGTGGTGAAGTCCAGACAGAAGGCGACCTTGATAGATGATCTGAAGGAAACCTTTGATAATCTCCGGGTCTACAAGAAGCTCTTTCAGAAGAAGCTTTACTCTTCTGAAAGTTGTTGTTCCCTGGGTTGTCAATTATGCACGGCATTTTGTATCCGCTGAACCTCATTTCCTGCACACAAAATGACCGAGCTACATTGTCAGGCAAAATGAACTGAATCATGCGAACTGCAATGTGTTACAAATGTGAACTGAAGTAACCGCAGTGCATCGTTGTCCGTAATGAACCTACACAAGCGTACTGCATAACCAAGCAAGTTCACTGCATTTTCCCCAAAAACGAACCGAAGCAACCGCACTGCATCGTTTTTGTAGGCGCACTGGACTGCGTGTACTACTTTGTCTGGAATAACTAAACTGATATGGTTGAGGAAGTGTACTGCTTACCTCGTGTTGCAGTGATTTCTTGCATTTGCAGGAAGAGGTTCTCTTCTCGTCCGTCTGCACAACTTTCTCGTTCGCCTGTGCAGTCCACTTGACCTTCAGAAGTTCATGAGCGGTCTGGACATTGCTCAAGGTGAACGGAGACGGAGGATTTGCTCTGAAGGTCGTTGCAGACTTAATCCAAGAAGCTGCCATGGATGAAGGAACCTTGCGCACATTCCTCCTTGCTCGAATTGGTTTGATGCCGATGCAGCACCAATCCACATCTGATGAAGTACAGCTAATTGCAGGCCTGGAGGAGTTTGGGGGCGGCGCTACCGACGTGCTGCCATGGAAGAAGGCTGATATGCTGGTGGGGGAGGCGTTGCTCGGTTGCTGCCGCGGAAGAAGGCCAAGCGGCGATGGGCGGCGGCGCTGCTTGGCCGTTGCCGCGGAAGAAGCCCTGGAGGGGAGGGGCGGCGTCGCTGCCGGCCGCTGCCGCGGAAGAAGGCCGGGAGGGGAGGGGCGGTGGCGCTCCCAGGCGGCCGCCGCGGGAGAAAGCGGGGAGGGGAGGGGCGGCATCGCTGCCAGGCCGCCGCCACGGAAGAAGGCCGGGAGGGGAGGGCGACGGCCCTCCCAGGCCGCTGCCGCAGAAGCAGGCCGGGAGGGGAGGGCGATGGCGCTCCTAGGTCGCTGCCGTGGTAGAAGGCCGGGAGGGGAGGGGCGGCGGCGATCTGGTGGGAGGTGTTATCAGAATAAGGCTCTGGTGTTATCAGAATAAGGTCTATATATATATTATATATATATATATATATATATATAATATATATATATGTATAGCCGGTCTATTCTGATAATATTATCAGAATAGTTATTCTGATAACACTTCCGCACTGCATGCTCAATGCAAGTGCACGTCATTGTTTGAACCAAATGTGCTGCAGTACTCACACAAGTGAACTTCGTGTCGAAAAAACTGCACGCAGTGTTTTTCCGGTACTGTTTTCGCTCTATTTTTTAACCGTTTAACGGAATGAGGCGTATAATATATCGTTGAAAAGCTATTGATTAGGCACAACTTCTCCATGTTGAACACTTTTCGAGATTCCTCTTGGTTTAAGAGCAGTTTCAAAAACAGTGCGGCGGATGACGAGTGGTAGCGAGCGTATTTTCGTGATTTTTTCTAAACCGCTCATCGGAATAAGGCAAATGATACGCCGTTGGAAAGATATCATCAAGGCGCATCTTTTTCATATCTATTATTTTCTCTAATTCGTTACGGTTCAAGAGCAGTCTTGAATTTACTAAATCGCGGAATTCGGTTTTTTTGAATTTTTTTGCAATTTTCGGTATTGTTTTTGCTCTAGTTTTTGAACTGTTTATCGAAACGAGGCATCTAATACGTTGTCGGAAATCTATGGACAAGGCGCAACTTGCATATGTAGAAATGGTTTTGAGATTCCTTACAGTTTTAAGTTAATTTTGAAAATCGTGCGGCGGACGATGAGTGGCAGCGGCCGTTTTTCGTGAAATTTTTACAAACCGGTTGTCGAAATGATTCAAATGATATGCCGTTGGAAAGATATCAACGATGCGCAACTTGTTCATGTAGAACACTCTCTCTAATTCCTTGCGGTTTAAGAGCAGTTTTAAATTTACTGAAATGCGGACACTCTGTTTTTCGCGACACCCAAATCGACGTGGGTACTTCATCCGATTGAAAACCGCACTTCATTGGACAAACAAGTGCACTGCATGATTTCCTTTTTTGTGGGACGTAAATTTTCCTAAACGAGGTGGAGTGCACTTCATGTCGAGTGTTGGTGAACCACAATAATATGAAAAGTGAACCTCGAGACTACCGTAAACGAGCCGTATTGCATCAGACAGAAAACGCACTTATTTAGACTAAAAAACACACTTCATTGGACAAACAAGTGCACTGCATGATTTCTTTTTTGTGGGACGTAAATTTTACCAAACGAGGTGGAGTGCACTTATTTAGACTAAAACCCGCACTTCATCGGACGGGCAAGCGCACTGCATATTTTTCTTTTTATCCCTTTTTCTAATGGTTTTTATAAGCATATTTTCTTTTTGTCCATTTTTCTAAGGTTTTTCATAAGCGAGAGTGGACTGCAGTGACGAGGGCAAGTGAACACAACATATATAGAAGTGAACGACATACTTGTTTTATCATTTTTTAACCCTTTTGGTAAATTCAACTAGACTACATGAGCAATGTTATTGGACTACATGGTCAGCGTTAGTCAGGTGCATCAATTTTTTTGCGTGCTTGTCTATTCCTGCAAAATATAGTTGCAAAGTATATAGTTAACATAACCGCGGGTGCGTAATGCATCAGAGTACCCTTGAACTTCACCGCCTTCTTGTTTTGCAAAGTGCACCGCTAAGGTTTTCTTAATAAACTGCATCGATTTTTACCAAAGTATAAACCATGTCCATACAAATTTGGAAAAACAATTCCTCCAAAAATAATAAAAGTGAACTCCTCTGAAAACTGCAAACTGCACTGAAGCACCACGCAGCGGTGAACATCACCGTGGGTACTACACACATGCGCTCCACACCGCCGGCCGGCCGACTGCACGCAAATGCGCTCCGCACAGCATGAATGCATCGACTGAACTGCATGCGGGCTGGGGTGGAGAGGGGAAAGATTGGAGATGGGAGGTGATCCCTGGCGCCCGTGGATGAACCACACGACGACAAGCAGCGCACTGCTAGAGAGATCCAGATGCACTGCAATGCCACATCCAGGATCTCGCAAACGGCATCACCTGGAGTGGTTCTCCCATCCCTGGCGAATTGCTCCCGGTGCGGAATCCCTCGTTCCCGGCGCGGCAGAGCCTGTCCTTGACCCGGACTCGTGGTGGAGCACCTCGCTGCCGTTGTTGGAATGAGGAGGGATTGGGAAAGACGCCGTGGTGGTAGGATGCAGTCCTGGTGGTCGATGCCCTGGTGCTACCGCGACTCCGTGGCAAGAGAACTGCATGCGGAGGGGTCTAGCGGCAACCACCGCTCTGCTGCTCAGGGGCGAGGACGAGGGGAGCTGGAGGGGATTGGGGGCAGTAGTTGCATGAGCCCGTGAACGCTACCGCCCTCCCCACCAAGGTCGCTGTCGAGGCCCACTGCAGGTCGCCATGGCGGCCGAAGAGAAGGGGAGGTGGATGTCACGGTGTGGTGAGGGCATCGCCGAATCACACGCGGCGCGGGGGCGAACTGGCCCCGTCAACTCCATGGTCGGCGCTGGATAGAGGAGCAGAGGCCCTCCGGCTAGCCGAGGTGAGGAATGCGATGTCGGGCGGGGTGGCGGCGGGTCCCGTGCTAGGTCGTTGGTGCCCCAAAACTTCGAGGGGAGGGGAAGGGAGCCGCGCCCTATAGATCGAGGCGAGGCGAAGGTCGGTGTGGCCCTCTGCCGCGTTGGCCCTCCACCATGGTGGCTGGTGGAGGCCGCTGCCGTCGCTGCTGTCCAAGTGCCGCCGCCCTCCATCATTGTCCACTGAGGTCAGCGCGGGGCAGTGCGGATCCCGCTGGATCCGGCGTCGGGGAGGGGTTTGTTGGTGGCCGCGGGGGAGGATGGTGGCGCGGTGGCGCGGGTGTAGATGGCGCGGAGCGGCGCGGGGTAGGAGTGCGATGGTGGCCGCAAGGGAGGTTGGCGGCGCGGGGGAGCAGGGTAGGTGGCGGTTCGGTGGCGCGGGGAGGGTAGCTGCGCGGCGCCACATCGGAGGTTGCGGGATGGGACGCGGGGTCGTGGAGAGACAGAGGGAGTGGGCACGAGAGGATAAGGCAGGGTTTTTATTTTACGTGAGCAGTTCGGCACCGTTGCTTTTGGGGTCAATTTGTAGCTACGGGTCGGCTCACGAGTGTTATCAGAATAAGCTCCGGCGTTATCATAATAAGACTCTTCAGGGTGTTATCATAATAGACCCACCCTATATATAGAGAGAGTCGGTCTATTCTGATAATATTATCAGAATAGTTATTCGGATAACACTTCGGCACTGCATGCTCAACGCAAGTGCACGTCATTGTTTGAACCAAGTTTGCTGCAGTACTGAGGCGAGTGAACTTCCCGTGGCAAAAAACTGCACGCAGTGTTTTTTCTGGTACTGTTTTCGCTCTAATTTTTTAACCATTTGTCGGAACGATGCGTGTAATATATCGTTGAAAACCTATGAATTAGGCGCAACTTCGCCATGTTGAACACTTTTCGAGATGCCTCTCATTTAAGAGCAGTTTTGAAAATGGTGCGGCCCACAACGAGTGACAGCGAGCATTTTTTCGCATTTTTTTCCAAACCGCTCATCGGAATGAAGCGAATGATACACGGTTGGATAGACATCGTCGAGGTGCATCTTTTTCATATCTATTTCTTTCTCTAATTCGTTACGGTTTAAGAGCAGTTTCAAATTTACTAAATCGCGGAATTTTGTTTTTCAAATTTTCAGTACTCTTTTCGCTCTAGTTTTTTAACTGTTTGTCAAAAGGAGGAGTGTAATATGTCGTTGGAAAGCTATGGACAAGCGCAACTTTCACATGTAGAAATGGTTTTGAGATTCCTTACAGTTTTAAGTTAATTTTGAAAATCGTGTGGCAGACGACAAGTGGCAGCGGCCGGTTTTTGCGAAATTTTTACAAACCGGTCGTCGAAATGATTCAAATGATATTCCGTTGGAAAGATATCAACGAGACGCAACTTTTTCATGTAGAAAACTCTCTCTAACTCCTTACAGTTTAAGAGCATTTTTAAATTTACCGAAATGTGGACACTCTGTTTTTCGCGACACCCAAATCGACGTGGGTACTTCATCCGACTGAAAACCGCACTGCATCGGACGAAAAACCACACTGCATCAGATGTGTTAGAGAACTGCATGATTTATTTTATTCAAACGCATTTTTTCAAGGCGAGAAAGTAAAGTGCACTTCACATCAGGTGTAAATGAACCACAACACTATCAAGAAGTGAACCGCATTACTTTTTTTCGCTTTCGTAACAATTTTTTTGCACTTACGGGATGAACAACATCATACGGCCGACCGCACTGCTTCAGAATGAAAACCGCACTGCATCAGATGGGCAAGCGAGCTGCATAATTTCTTTTGTCGGACGTTATTTTTCTCATACAAGTTTTTGTTGTTGTTTTTTACTTTTTTATGAACGAGAGTGGACCGCATATACTAGGGTAAGTGAATCACAGCATAACACATTTTTTTCATTTTCACTTTCACAAACTTTTTTTGCACTTTGTGAACCGCATGAGTTACTGTTGACTTTTTCATGTTACACATTTTTTGGGAGAGTGTTTTTCACATGTTTTGGGACTGTAGTGGCGAGCCGCACTGCATTCTTCTATTTTGTCATTTTTTTATTTTTTGTGTTAACGCGTCCGAACTCCAGAGTAGAGGCTAGTGTACTGCATTAGTTTCTTTTTCTAACTATCCTTTTCTTTCTTCAAAATGAACCGCTTGATAATGATGAAACACGTCCGAATTCTAGAGTAGAGGCTAGTGCACTGCATTCTTCTATTTTTGTCTTTTTTCGTTTTTGTGTTAACGTGTCCGAACTCCAGAGTAGAGGCTAGTGTACTGCATTAGTTTCTTTTTCTAACTATCTTTTTCTTTCTTCAAAATGAACCGCTTGAGAATGATGAAACGAACTTCTAGATAGAAACAATAGTACCTCGAAAATAAGTACATCCAGCAACCACACATCGCATGGCACAACAAAATCAGAAGAAAAATGCAACCCCCCAGAAATTACATGTCATACTGCACTCACACGCTTGCCTAACTGCAAGAGACATGTGTTCATCCGAGTACTGCGTGGTCAATGTCGCACACACATCAAACCCCCAGGATGCACAACTTGCAGTTTCATCTAACTTAAAAAAACACCCATGCACAAACTGTACGCCTGCACACCCCCGAGTTGCACGCGGAGATACACCAAACCGCATGCTTGTGCAAACCGAGCTGCACGGCATGAGCTGCTGAACCACTGTTGAGCAGTACATTTGAATGTGAACCTCATTAAGCTCCCATCTAAACTGCGGGCACGATCAGAGCTTACCGCATCGAGTGCACTACAGGACTAAGTGCAAAATTACATGGAAATATTCACAAGTAAACTGCACACCTCAGGAAAAGGAACTGGTTTCCTTTTAAAAATTAACTGGAAAAAACTTGCAAATTCAACCGGAAGAACAACTCATAGCAAACCGCAGTACGGCGGCGACGAGCACCTTGAGGAAAAGTAAACTACAGTATGATAAGGCCCTGACGATTTTCTGCACACCTCGTTCAAGGGGGGCATGACAGTGTTCACATGCAAACAGAAGGAGTAGGATCCTGTCCGTCGACCAAGTTTGCCGTGGGAGGAGGCGGGCGGACTGCATCACCTATCTATTTCTGCAAAAAAGTGAGTAAAATGAACCTCGAGAGCAAAGAACAGCGGACTGCATCGGCACTCTTATTTCACTTTAGAAGAAAAAAACACACAAATCTCATCATTGTTGTGGGCGTGACGGCGTGAAGAAGGAAGTCGTTTGGGCATGGGGGGTGGGAAAAGAATTCTATGAGACCAGGTCTCACGCGAGACCCATCCTGATGGATGACACGTGGCATTCACAAATCACAAAGTATCCCCCACCCCCGCTTAAAATCAGGGGGGAGAGAGATTAGATGCTTTGTGATTTGTGAATGCCACGTGTCATCCATCAGGACGGGTCTCATCTGCTAACCGTGAGACCTGGTCTCATATAATTTTTTTCCCGGGGGGTGGAGAGGCATGGTGCTGAGTGGTGCTGGCCACCAACCACCCAGTGGATCCGTCGTCGGGAGGAGTTCGCGAAGGCGATCGGCGGGGGTTGGTCTGAATCATGCGCACCGGAGAGGGGGCGGGGCGGTGGACGAGAAGAGCTCGAATCTGGCGCGGGATCCATGGATCCGTGGCCGGGGTCACCAGATCCAGCAACGTGGGTCGGGGCCGGAGCGCCATCGAGGCACGGTGGTGCAACGCCCGTGTGCACTGCAAAAGGAGATCGACCGACCTGCAAGCAGAGGAAGCAGGGGGAGAAGGGGGCCAGGCAGTTTGAAGGGAGGGGAGGTTGGAGGCTGTCGCCGGTGGTAGGGGAGCCACTCCTTTCGCGTCTCCGGCAGGCTAGACGAGCAAGGGGTGGCGGGTTCTGGTGCGGCCCCCCACGCCTGAGGTGCTTGCGCACAGATGGCCGCCGGCGGCGGTCGAATCCGGTGGCAGCTAGCCAACGCGGAGCCCGACAGGGACAGCGACCCAGAGGCAGAGGAGGAAGGAAGGACGGCGACGCGGATCCGGCGACTGGCCAACGCGGGGCCCGACATGGACGACGACGCAGAGGCGCAGGAGGAATGGAGGACGGCAACACGGATCCGGCATCTGGCCGACGCAAGGCCCGGCGGGGATGACGACGCAGATGTGGTGGCTGGCAGACACCTGGCCCGGCAGGGACGGTGACGCGGTGTCGCGGGATGAAGGTTGGGCGGCAGCGGTATGGGTGGGCGGAGGAAGGCTGGCCGGCGGCGGTGTGGATGGGAGGAGGAAGGCGACCGTGCTCATGCTGGCTAGGTAGGGGCAGCCGGCAGGATATGGTGGGGGCGGGGAGTACGGCAGCGGGAGGAGGAAATTGGGGAGGAAATGGGAGGAGGCGGGTCGGGTTGTGGTTCGGGGGTGGGGAAGATGGGTGGTGGGCTGCAGGGGTGGGGTGGGATGTTCTTTTTGCTGTGTCCGGCTCGGGTGTTAGCAGAATAAGAAAGTGTTATTAGAATAAGACTCTTAAGGGATGTTATATATATAGAGAGAGAGAGGGGGGTAAATAGGTTAGTACTCCTACATACTCCTAGCCCACGTGTCCTCCTTTCATTCGGTGCCAATGCCTATTGGATTTCCGCAACAACACCGCTTAGCGCTCACCGTTTGTTTGTTTTTTTAAGCGGTCGCTCAGCGCTCATGTAGGAGTATATGAAGGAGTTCCCGTGCAGTTTGAAAAGTTGTTATGGATTATTAGGAACAAGGCACGTCTAGATTGGAATTTTGTTGGATCTTCAAAACAATACTCACGCTACATGCATATCTACCAAACAAAGGCCACGTGAAGCTTAGCTGATGCGTTTCGGCTGCACGGCGGCGGCCGGCGGCGACCGATGAGATTCAATACTTTTTACTCTCTATGATATACATTTTTTTACTGATGCAGCGACGCTCCTGATCGCCGACAGTCGATAGCACTCAGAGAACTGGGACGACTGAATCGGCCCATCTCATTGGAGAACACGTGCTCACCCATGCACGCATCACCCATTCCATGCATGCATGTGTGAGTAGCAATCATCTGATTATCCACAATTTCAGATCCAGGTATTTTGCTTGGTTTTGTTGCGTTCTTGATTCAAGGATGAAGTTTCATCGTCATCTAGTTATCTCTGAACTCATCAACATGTAACCGGATCTGCGGAGGCTTGAAAGTGTAGATGAGATGCGAGCGCTGGCAGTCGGACATCGTCGTCACGCAACGGCGCGGCCGACGGCAACATGGCAAACTGTGACTTCGACGACGAAAATGGGAAGCGGCTATCGTCAGCTGGACGTCCGAGGACACCCTCACGTACTGCCACAAGTGACAGGCGGCGGCTTGATGGCAGCAATGTGTATCCATACTACCATCGATGCATTGCACTCCTATAGGAAATTATATGTACGGGTAGCAGACTATCTTTTGTTATTGGAACTATGTTTGATGGATGCAAATATTCGGTTTTTTGAACGTATACTTTCTGGATATACTCCGCTTCTCAAGATTGTATATTTATTTGTTGTTAGTATATTTCCCGTAGTACTAACTCTGAAAATTGTATACTACTCCGAATATTTGAAGACCATTTCCATGTACAAAACATCATTTTCTCGATGGAGTGAGAGTATATAATCAGTTTGTACCTAAATAATATATGTCTTACCTAACATAATGCACGAAGTATATACCCACCAAAAAGTACATACCCTTACATCAACTTGTCAGTATATACCTACTCATAATATATACCCTTCCAGCAAAAAAGAACATAGTATATTTCCCTCAACAAAATATAATAGTATATACTAATTAATAAAAAATGGTATATACCCTCACATCAAAATATGGTCTCCTTCACACAAAAAAAGGTATATACTCACATAAGGAAAATGGTAGACGTGATAGAACTTTTTTTAAAACAAAACAAGATGTCATAAAACTAAACTATTGTTTTATAAGTAGCTACCTATAGCATAATATGGAGTATAGTATACAAAAGGTGCTTCTTTTTGTTCAAAGTAGCTACCTTCAAGCAGTATATGCTTTCCAATAAAAAAAGCAGTATATACTCTCCGCTAAAAAAACACTATATACTCTAGTTATTCCAGGACAAGTCGACACTGAAAAATAGGAGTAACATTTACACTACTTTCCATGTGGTACAAAATGTACTGCATGGACTAAACCAACTACAAAGATGGCGTCACGTACTCCTATTAATTCAAAACCCGGATAACATGGATTCATTCCAAAATTCCAGGGATAAGGGACACATGCAAAGTACTGCCTCTGGCTGTTAGTTGGCGCCGATGGATGTGTCTATCCCACCCGTTACACTAGACCCACTAGGGATGGGAGTATGTACTCTTGGGAGTACAAAAGAGGAGTCCTATATATATATATATATATATATATATATATATATATGTGTGTGTGTGTGTGTGTGTGTGTGTGTGTGTGTGTGTGTGTGTGTGTGTGTGTGTGTGTGTGGATCTTTCTCCAACACATAGTGCTTGCCAAAAGAAAAAGTATAAAAAGTAAATGTGAAGATCACCATGACTCTTGTATAAGGGTAGATGGTGAAAGTAAAAGACAGGCTGAGGGAGTCCTGGATTAGGGGGTCTCCGGACAGCCGGATTATATCCTTTGGCCGGACTGTTGGACTATGAAGATACAAAATTGAAGACTTCGTCTCGTGTCCGGATGGGACTCTACTTGGCGTGGAAGGCAAGCTAGGCAATACGGATATGTATATCTCCTCCTTTGTAACCGACCTTGTGTAACCCTAGCCCCCTCTGGTGTCTATATAAACCGAAGGGTTTTAGTCCGTAGGACAACATACAATCATACCATAGGCTAGCTTCTAGGGTTTAGCCTCTCTGATCTCGTGGTAGATCTACTCTTGTACTACCCATATCATCAATATTAATCAAGCAGGACGTAGGGTTTTGCCTCCATCAAGAGGGCCCGAACCTGGGTAAAACATCACGTTCCCTGCCCCTGTTACCATCCGCCTTAGACGCACAGTTCGGGACCCCCTACCCGAGATCCGCCGGTTTTGACACCGACATTGGTGCTTTCATTGAGAGTTCCTCTGTGTCGTCGCCATTAGGCTTGATGGCTCCTACAATCATCGATAGCGATGTAGTCCAGGGTGAGACTTTTCTCCCCGGACAGATCTTTGTGTTCGGCGGCTTCGCACTGCGGGCCAACTCGCTTGGTCATCTGGAGCAGATCGAAAGTTACGCCCCTGGCCACCAGGTTAGGTTTGGAAGCTTAAACTACACGGCCGATATCTGTGGAGACTTGATCTTCGACGGATTCGAGCCTCTGCCTTGTGCGTCACGTAGTCATGATGAGTACGATTTAGCTCTACCATCAGACAGTGTTCAGGAGATCGCACCGGCAGCCACTCCGACCCTCAATTCGGAGCCAGTTGCGCCTTTCATGGACGGGTGGATGGACCCCGCCACGGGAGCCTTATCCTCATCGGCGATCAAGCCGGACGTTGACCTTACCCTGCACGAGAGCCGTGTTGTCAAACTGCTGGATCCTTCTCCGGCCACGGGCTCCGAACCGCCTGCGCCCGTTCCTAGCGAATCCGATTGGGCGCCGATCATGGAGTTTACCTCCGCGGATATTTTTCAGCACTCGCCCTTTGGCGACATACTGAACTCATTAAGGTCTCTCTCCTTGTCAGGAGGATCCTGGCCGAACTATGACCGGCAGGATTGGGATACGGACGATGAAGAAATTCGCGGCCCACCCACCACCCACTTAGTAGCCACTGTCGATGACTTAACCGACATGCTCGACTTCGACTCAGAAGACATCGATGGTATGGACAACGATGCGGGAGCCGAAGAGGAACCACTGCCCACAGGGCACTGGACAGCCACCTCATCATACGATATATACATGCTGGACACACCCAAAGAAGGCAATGGCGACGAGACAGCGGAGGATGACCCCTCCAAGAAGCAACCCAAGCGCCGACGTCAGCGGCGCCGCTCTAAGTCCCGCCAAAGAAAAAGTGGTGATGCCGGCACAGGAGATAATAACACTCCGGATAGTGCCGAAGACAACAACAATCCCCTCCGGCACGATTTAGAGCAGGAGGATGGAGGAGCCAGCCCTCCTAAGAGAGCGGCAGATGGAGAGGCGGAGGATGATAATTACATGCCCCCCTCTGAAGACGAGGCAAGCCTCGGTGATGACGAATTCGCCGTGCCAGAGGATCCCGTCGAACAAGAGCACTTCAAGCGTCGGCTTATGGCCACGACAAATAGCCTTAAGAAAAAGCAGCAGCAGCTTCAAGCTGATCAAGATCTGCTAGCCGACAGATGGACTGAAGTCCTCGCGGCCGAGGAATATAAACTCGAGCGCCCCTCCAAGAGTTACCCAAAATGCAGGTTGCTACCCCGACTGGAGGAAGAAGCGTATGACGCGGCTGATCGGCCACCTCGTGGCCGTGATAGAGAGGCATTCCAGCCAAAGACTCAGCCCGCACCCCGACATCATTCAAATAAAAAGGCATGGGGAAATACGCCAGACCTGCGAGACGTATTGGAGGACAAAGCAAAGCATGCAAGATCGATCTACAGATCACGAGGGCGCGCCACTATGCGATACGATAAACGTCACGCCGGATACAGTAAAAGTAAATCCGGCCGGGCCGAACACAGCGGGCAAGACCCATTCGAGCTACGTCGCGATATCTCCCAATACAGAGGCACCGCACACCCCCTATGCTTCATAGATGAAGTAATGGATCATCAAATCCCAAAGGGTTTCAAACCCGTAAATATTGAATCATACGACGGCACAACAGATCATGCGGTATGGATCGAGGATTTCCTCCTCCACATCCACATGGCCCGCGGTGATGACTTACACGCCATCAAATACCTCCCACTAAAGCTCAAAGGACCAGCGCGGCATTGGCTTAACAGCTTGCCAGCGGAGTCCATTAGCTGTTGGGAAGATCTGGAGGCCGCATTCCTCGACAACTTTCAGGGCACCTATGTGCGACCACCAGATGCCGATGACTTGAGCCACATAATTCAGCAGCCAGAAGAATCGGCCAGGAAATTCTAGACTTGGTTCCTAACAAAGAAAAATCAAATCGTCGACTGTCCGGATGTAGAGGCCCTAGCAGCTTTCAAACACAACATCCGCGATGAGTGGCTAGCCCGGCACCTTGGTCAGGAAAAGCCGAAATCTATGGCAGCCCTCACGACACTCATGACCCGCTTTTGTGCGGGAGAAGACAGCTAGCTGGCTCGCAGTAATAACATATCAAAGAACCATGGTACTTCGGATACCAAGGATGGCAATAGAAGGTCACGTCGCAACAAACATAAGCGCTGCATTAACAGCGACAATACCGAGGATACGGCAGTCAATGCCGGATTCAAAGGCTCTAAACCCGGTCAGCGGAAAAAGCCATTTAAAAGAAGCACTCCGGGCCCGTCCAGTTTGGATCGCATACTCGATCACTCGTGCCGGATACACGGCACCCCGACAAGCCAGCCAACCACACCAATAGGGATTGTTGGGTATTCAGGCAGGCCGACAAGTTAATTGCCGAAAACAAAGATAAGGGGCCACATAGCGATGACGAGGAAGAGCCCCGGCAGGCGAACACCGGAGGACAAAAGAGGTTTCCCCCACAAGTGCGGACGGTGAACATGATATACGCAACCCACATCCCCAAGAGGGAGCGGAAGCGTGCGCTCAGGGACGTATATGCGTTGGAGCCAGTCGCCCCAAAGTTCAACCCATGTTCCTCCTGACCGATCACCTTCGATCGCAGGGACCACCCGACTAGTATCTGTCATGGCGGATTTGCCGCACTGGTCCTAGACCCAATCATCGACGGATTTCACCTCACTCGAGTCCTTATGGATGGCGGCAGCAGCCTGAACCTGCTTTACCAGGACATAGTGCGCAAAATGGGTATAGACCCCTCAAGGATCAAACCCACAAAAACGACCTTTAACGGCGTCATTCCAGGTGTAGAGGCCCATTGCACAGGCTCAATTACACTGGAAGTGGTCTTCGGATCCCCGGATAACTTCCGAAGCGAAGAATTAATCTTCGATATAGTCCCGTTCCGTAGTGGCTATCATGCACTGCTCGGGCGAACCGCTTTTGTGAGATTCAATGCAGTACTGCATTATGCCTACCTCAAGCTCAAGATGCCAGGACCTCGGGGGGTCATCATAGTTAATAGAAACACAGAGCGCTCCCTCCGCACGGAGGAGCACACTGCGGCCCTCGCAGCAAAAGCGCAAAGCAGCCTCTCAAGGCAATCCACCAGTTCGGCGTTTCAAGACCCGGACACCTTCAAGCACGCTCGGAGTAATCGGCAACTAGACCGCCTGGCACGATCTGAGCTCGTGTAGCAATGCGGCCCCCACCCCAGTTCCAGCCAAACGGCAAAATCCGTGCCACGCGTACATAATTACGCATTAAAAATACCATGGGCACAGGTGGGGAGGGGGCACAACTACGGCACGCCCCAAGACGTGGCTTAAACCTCACTAGGGGCTTCCCGCTTTGTTATTTTTCTCTTTCAGGACTTCAATCTCTGGAAACCCTATCCGGCGGCATGATTGCCGAACACATGATGCAGCAACCAAGGAGGCAGAATGCTACGTCACACCACGGAACTCCCAGGTGGATTATGATAACGAGTGAAATATTTGCTTTAATACTATTCCTCAGCTTGCCCTTGGAAGGGACATAGTCCTACTTTTTGCTTATCGCACTATCTGTATCATCCTGCTTTAACGCACCTTTTTGAATAAACAATGCATAACATTACGACTATCATTGCATTCTTGTTTTATATATATATGTGTTCATTAATGACGCCTTGCAACCGTACACTTTGGTACGGCCAATACACCAGGGGCTTAAGTACCCCACAATATGGTGTGAGAAGTCTGAACACTTTCACAAGTGCGGTAGCCCGAACTCATAGCGTTATATGCATCAGCTCTGAATCATGTCTTTGGTCAAATGTTGGGTTTGCCCGGCTCCTATGTTTTGGTACCTTACGTTCCGCTCTATCGGCTAAGGTAGCACTAGGAGAACTACTGCGATTGTGCCCCGGTTCTGCTGGGCTAAGCACCTCAGTAGAGAAAGCTAAAACTAACTGTCATGATAAGGCGAGAGACTGGTCGCTGTTCGGCAAGGTTTCGAGTCCCTAAAGACTTATGCCGCTTAGAGCGAGGAGCCGGTCCTGTCTGGCTTAAAGGCGTGTATCGCGCCCTGAATTTGGCCTTCCGAATACCAGGGGCTTCGCCGAAATTTAAAATTATAGAATTCTATGGCTAAGTGAGAGTGATAAAGCATTATTAGTCCGGTTGCCTTGTTCGTTGTGCTGAGCGCCTCCCTCGAAGGACCCAAAGATGGGAACAAGAGTGCTCAGGTTTATCCCGAACACCCCAGCACTAGCGGCATGGGGGTAGAAGCCGAGGACTAGCCATCACTCAGATTGGATAAACAGCCAAACAAAAGGTAATATTTTAAATTCAAACAAGCGTTTCATAGCGCATATGAAACAAGTTTTCATCATACAGGATCACACGAGCAAGTTTACTCAAATATTACATCCTTTGTACATTCGTCCGCTACAAGACGGGCACCCTTTAGGACACCCTCATAATAAATTTCGGGGGTGCGATGCTCCTTCCCCTACGGCGGACCTTCCTTGATCAGCTTCACGGCGTCTAGCTTGGCCCATTGCACCTTCACACGGGCGAAAGCTCGGCGTGCACCTTCGATGCAGACAGACCGCTTGACGACTTCCAGCCGTGGGCAGGCATCCACAAGCCTTTCACCAGGCCGAAGTAGCTGTTCGGAAGGGCGTCGCCAGGCCACAGCTGGACTATCAAGCCCTTCATGGCCTGTTCGGCCGCCTTGTGTAGCTCGACCAGCTGCTTCAGCTGGTCGCTCATAGGCACCGGATGTTCGTTCCCAGTATATTGAGACCAGAACAGCTTCTCCGTTGAGCTTCCCTCCTCGGCCTGGTAAAACTGTGCGGCATTCGACACGCTACGGGGCAAATCTGCGAATGCTTCTGGAGAGCTCCGAATTCGGGTAAGTAATAGGTAATTTACTTTCACATGCTTGCTTTGCATATAGAATGCCTTACCCGCCGCTATTTTCTTCATCACGTCAATCTCCTGGAGGGCCTTTTGGGCTTTGTCCTTGGCACTCTTTGCGCTCTCGAGGGCCGCGGCAAGCTCAGACTCTCGCGTCTTCGAGTCAAGCTCCAACGCCTCGTGCTTCGTCACGAGAGCCTGGAGCTCTTGCTGCACCTCGCCCACCCGAGCCTCTTGCCTTTCCCGCTCGGTGCGCTCCTTGGCCGCTTTATCTTCAGCCTCGGACAGTGCTTGCTTTAGGGTCGCCACTTCGGTCGTGGCCCCTGGCAAATTCATGATGACCCTGTCATTTTGCAATCGCATTCTTTTTATACATATCCACAGACTAGGTATTACTTACCTTTGTTCTCCTCGAGCTGCCTCTTAGTAAGGCCGAGCTCTTTCTTGGACCCTTCGAGGTCCTGCTTCAGTGCGGCGACCTCCGCAGTCAGTGCGGCAGATGCCAGCAGCGAAGCCAGCATACGCATATTTACATATTTATATTAAACTCCTGCGATATTGTTTGATCCTCTGCTCGGCTTTTCTTTCCGAACACCGAACAGAGCATCAGGGGCTACTGTCTATGCGGTAATATTTTTCCCATATTTCAAAAACTTACCTCAAAGCCTGTTAGAAGGCTGGCACAGGCTTCAGTCAATCCGCTCTTGGCGGATTGAACCTTCTGGACCACCGGACTCATAATAGTGCAGTGCTCTTCGTCGATGGAAGCGCTGCGAAGCGCTCCCAGCAGATTGTCCGGTGCCTCTGGTTGGACAGATGTCACCGGCACAGGCGTCTTGCCCCTCTTGGAAGGAGGTCGCCTGTCCGAGTCCGGAACCACTGGAGGTTCCGGTGCGGTGTTCGGTTGAGGGCCGAACTCGGAGCCCTCGGGGGTCTTGTTCCCTCTGCTCTTGGAGTCCAGAAGGTCGCCTTGAGGCGCCTCCGGTACTGTCTCCCCTCGACCCGGTGCCTCTTGAGACAATACCTCGGCGTCGTCCGCAGGGCAACGGGAGGTGGCGGTCGGAAGTGGATCGCTATCCATATCCGATGAGCCCAGGGAGCCGTCCGACTATACATCAATACGGGCTCGTGGCGGACTGCATAATCATATTCGACATTAGGGGAAGCAGTGCGACAAAGGAATGCTATGAGTTACTCTGGTATCCGAATACTTACGACTTCCCCAGGGGCTTGGCCCTGGGCAGCCACTCGTCTTCGCCTTCGACGGCGGTGGTGGAACTGTCCGGAAGGAGAGTCCTTCCCTTCTTGGACCCTTCGGCCTCCCCAGTTGGGGCAGCCTTCCTTTTCTTATCTCCCCCAACTGAAGGGGGAGCATCTTCTTCCTCCTCGTCGTCTTCGGGGGAGGAGTGTGTCATAGAGTTACCGGACGGTGAGTCCGATGACGTCTAGCGTCGGGAACTCTTTCGGAGTCCCTTGGCCTTCTTGGTCTTCTCCGGCACCTTGTAAGGAGCCGGAGTCAGCATCTTCGTCAGGAGAGCGTCTGCTGGGCCTTCGGGCAAAGGAGCCAGAAACTCAATCTGTCCGACCGTCTCCTGCCAGTCCTGTCAAAGGTACGGGAGCTTAGATCCCGCATAGAGTCAAACTATGAAAAACAAGTATCCTGTGAGAGGTAAAACAGCTTACTGTGCTAGCTTGGCGCTTCGCGCAGAATCCGCGATCCTCGGTAGTGGGAGGGGGAACCTTGGCACCCTTGAATAGCACCTTCTAGGCATCCTCGTGAGTTGTGTCGAAGAGCCTATTCAGAGTTCGGTGCTGGGCCGGGTCGAACTCCCACAAGTTGAAAGCCCGTTGTTGGCACGGGAGGATCCGGCGGATGAGCATGACCTGGACTATGTTGACGAGTTTGAGCTTCTTGTTCACCATCTTTTGAATACATGTTTGGAGTCCGGTCAGCTCTCCCGAACTACCCCAGGACAGGCCCTTCTCTTGCCAGGAGGTGAGCCGCGTGGGGATGCCAGATCGGAACTCGAGGGCCGCTGCCCATTTAGGGTCACGCTGCTCAGTGATGTAGAACCACCCCGATTGCCACCCCTTTATGGTCTCCAGGAAGGAGCCCTCGAGCCATGTGACGTTGGGCATCTTGCCCACCATGGCGCCTCCGTGCTCCGCCTGGCGGCCGCTCACTACCTTCGGCTTGACATTGAAGGTCTTCAGCCATAAGCCGAAGTGGGGCTTGATGCAGAGGAAGGCCTCGCACACGATGATAAACGCTGAGATGTTGAGGATGAAGTTCGGGGCCAGATCGTGGAAATCCTGGCCGTAGTAGAACATGAGCCCCCGGACAAATGGGTGGAGAGGGAATCCCAGTCTACGGAGGAAATGGGTAAGGAACACTACCCTCTCATGGGGCCTGGGGGTGGGGATGAGCTGCCCTCATCTGGGAGCCGACGCGCGATGTCGTCGGGCAGGTATGCGGCTCTCCTCAGCTTCTTGATGTGTCCCTCCGTGACGGAGGAGACCATCCACCTGCCTCCCGCTCCGGACATGGTTGGAGAAGGTCGAGGTGGGAAATGCGGACTTGGGCACTGGAGCTCGGGTGTGCGAAAATGGATGAGCAAAGGAGGAAGAAGGCGTAGATGAAAAGGTGAATCCTTATCCCTTTATATGGGCGGACAAAACTATGCGTCCCCACTAGCCTGGTAAAACTCGCTTATCCCCCAAGCGCTGTAATCGATGGCGTGGTTGGGTTACCCACGCCCGTATTGATGAGAATCCCGTAATAAGGGGAACGCAATCTCTGCTTTGACAAGACGTGTCAAAAAACTGCCTCGCGTTATGTGCAGGGCTAGTTAAAGGAAACGGTTCGAATAATCACCGGGCAATGACATAATGTCGTGTTGCCAAAACAAGTCAGCAAATTAGATTTGTGGAAATATTATTCTCTCTACGGTGGTATGTGGAACTTATTTTGCAGGGTCGGACACTATCCTTGTATTCAAATTCTTCCGTGATGTATTCGGAGGAAGAACCCGCCTTGCAATGCCAAAGACAACACTGCGCGCTGGACTCATCGTCATTGAAGCCTGCTTTAGGGGCTACTGAGGGAGTCCTGGATTAGGGGGTCTCCGAACAGCCGGATTATATCCTTTGGCCGGACTGTTGGACTATGAAGATACAAGATTGAAGACTTCGTCTCGTGTCCGGATGGGACTCTACTTGGCGTGGAAGGCAAGCTAGGCAATACGGATATGTATATCTCCTCCTTTGTAACCGACCTTGTGTAACCCTAGCCCCTCCGGTGTCTATATAAACCGGAGGGTTTTAGTCCGTAGGACAACATACAATCATACCATAGGCTAGCTTCTAGGGTTTAGCCTCTCTCTTCTCGTGGTAGATCTACTCTTGTACTACCCATATCATCAATATTAATCAAGCGGGACGTAGGGTTTTACCTCCATCAAGAGGGCCCGAGCCTGGGTAAAACATCGTGTTCCCTGCCTCTTGTTACCATCCTCCTTAGACGCATATTCCGGGACCCCCTACCCGAGATCCGCCGGTTTTGACACCGACACAGGCCCTTTGCAAAGGGAAGCAGAGGTTGTCATGCGCTTTTATGTTTGGATGCAAAAAATCTTAATGCAAAAGAACATCGCTTTATATTGCCGCTTGTGATAAAGAACTTTATTATGCAGTTCGTCGCTTTTATTTCTTCCATATCACAATCTTATTTTCTTCACACTAAAATATCGTACATATTTAGAGAGCAATTTTTATTGCTTGCACTGATGACAACTTACTTGAAGGATCTTACTCAATCTGTAGGTAGGTATGGTGGACTCTCGTGGCAAAACTGGTTTAAGGGATGTTTGGATGCACAAGTAGTATCTCTAATTGGTGAAAAACATTTGGCTAGCATAAGAGGGAAAAGCAAACTCAACATGTTGGAGGATCCATCACAATATAACTTCTATTTGGATATAAGAAAACATAACCCATTATGTTGTCTTCCTTGTCCAACATCAACTTTTTAGCATGTCATATTTTAATGAGTGCTCACAATCACAAAAGATGTCCAAGATAATATATTTATATGTGAAACCTCACTTTCTTTATCACTTCTTATTAATTGCAACAATGACCAAAACTATGTTTGTCAACTCCCAACAAATTTTATTCATCATACTCTTTATATGTGAAGTCGTCACTCTCCAAAAGATCATTATACAATCTTTTTATTTCTTTTATTCTATTTCTTTTTCTCAAGATCATAGCAAGAAAGCAAAGCCCTCGACTCAAAACTACTCTTTATTATATAACTCATGAACTCGATTACATAGATAGATCTCAAAGCAAAACTCAAAACTAGATCATACTAAAAACTTCTACTCTACTAAATCAATATATAACCAAAAGGATCGAACTAAGAAAAATGATAAAGGTGAAGTTGTGATGGCGATACGATACCGGGGCACCTCCCCCAAGCTTGGCACAAGCCAAGGGGAGTTCCCATACCCATGTATTTAGATCTCTTTCTTCGGAGGTGCTGATCATGGAGTTGTTGACGATGAAAGAATCTTATCCTCCATCTTCCAAGGCATAGGTTCACCATCGTAAAAAGATGAACGAGTCTCCGGGATCCTCAAATCTGCAACCAAACTCATCCTCTTAAATCTATATTCATACTCATTGTTTTGGTTTTGCAGGTCATAGATCTGGGCTTGGAGATGCTCGATTCTCTCATGAAGCTTGAAGATTGCCTCTCTGATGTTCTTTGCGTCCAGCTTGTGGTCACGGGTAAACTCCACGATCATCAAGTGATTGGCGCTGAGTCCACATTCGACCATCCCTTGGCACTTGAAGACCTGTTGTTACATCGCTTCGAGCCTTGCCTCCACACTTCCGGTCTTCTTTGGCCCTTCAACATCGCGGATGTGCAGCACCCCCTCACGCATCTCAATAGTTTGAGGGTGTTGCAGCACCTTCGTGAGGTAAGGGTTTATGACCTTCTCAAAAAACTTGTCCTTGGGGGCGCTTGGAGATGTCATGACGATCTAGATCTGTCAGAAAAACAACTCGAAATAAGAACATAGGGTTTCATCGTGGTACGGTGGTCAAAACCTTCGGGAGGTTATATAATGATTTTTTCCCGACCAAAATAAGTGTTCCACAAGAAAACGGAGTCCGGAGGGCACACGAGGTGGCCACAAGGCACATGGGCGCACCCAGGGGGTAGGGCGCGCCCTCCTGCCTTGCCGCTTCATCATGCGCTCTTTGGACTACTTTTAATTTTCCTAATTTTTTAAATATTCCAAAACATAGAAAATTGCCATTGGAAACATTTTGGAGCCTGTTTACTTACTGTACCACATACCTATTTCTTTTGGAGTCTGAAATGTTCTGGAAAGTCTCCCTTATGTACTCCTCCGATGTTATGGTATTAATTATATTGGCCTCAACATTTATGGGAGTACCTGAGATATAATGTTTGATTCTTTGATCGTTTACCACCTTCGGATTAGTGCCTTCCGCGTTGTTGATTTTGATGGCACCGGAACGATAGACCTCCTCGATAATCTAAGGACCTTCCCATTTAGAGAGAAGCTTTCTGATGTCTACTACGCAACTTTATTCTTGTAGACACGTGTTGGGCCTCCAAGCGCAGAGTTTTGTAGGACAGTAGCAATTTTCCCTCAAGTGGATGACCTAAGGTTTATCAATCCGTGAGAGGTGTAGGATGAATATGGTCTCTCTCAAACGACCCTGCAACCAAATACAAGAAATCTCTTGTGTCCCCAACACACCCAATACAATGGCAAATTGTATAGGTGCACTAGTTCGGCGAAGAGATGGTGATACAAGTGTAATATGGATGATAGAAATATATTTTTATAATATGAATAAATAAAAACAGAAAGATAGCAAATAGTAAATGGGCACAAAAACAGTATTACAATGCTTAAAAACAAGGCCTAGGGTCCGTACTTTCACTAGTGCAATCTCTCAACAGTGCTAATATAATTGGATCATATAACCGTCCCTCAACGTGCAACGAAGAATCACTCCAAAGTTCCTATCTAGCGGAGAACATAAGACGGAATTGTTTGTAGGGTATGAAACCACCTCAAAGCTATTATTTCCGATCAATCTATCCTAGCATAGGAAGGCAAAACAAGTGCAATTTCAAAACTTTCAACACAAAGAGATGAAATTGATATTATTGCACTTCCTACAAGCATAAATTCATCCCTCATAATGATTTCCAGTAGTATCATGAAGAAATTCAACAATATAACCATCACATAAATCATTCTTTTCATGACACAAAAGCATAGAAAACTTATTACTCTCCACATAAGCAAATTTCTTCTCATCAATAGTAGTTGGAGAAAACTCAACAAAATAACTATCATGAGAGTGAAAATTAAAATCATGATGACAAGTTTCATGGTTATCATTATTCTTTATAGCATACATGTCATCACCATAATCATCATAGATAGCAACTTTGTTATCATAGTCAATTGAAGCCTCATCCAAAATAGCGGATTCATCATTAAATAAAGTCACGACCTCTCCAAATCCACTTTCATCAATATAATCATCATAAATAGGAGGCATGCAATCATCATAATAAATTTTCTCATCAAAACTTGGGGGACTAAAAATGTATCAACCCGACCTCAGACGGTCAAGTCTCTGTGTTTAAGTGTCATCCCTGGATCGGTATGCTGACACACACAGTACTCGAGGATTTGTAACAGAGGTAATCACATGTATAAAGTAATGTAAATACTATTACCTCAATCCAAATAGCGGAAGTAACAACAAGGTTGTGGATTCCCATCAACACCAACGGCAAAGTTGAGTGTAGAAATCGTAACCCTAACGTATCACTTACTTGTCGTAAAAATCCTGCAACATGTGACGTTGCAGCCATGTAGGTCAGTACATTGAATGTACTGGCAATTTAACACTGTAGAGCAATGCTGAATAATGGCTATCACTACATGCATATTTGGCTGGTGAAGGCTCTAAGTTTAAGTTTTGCATAAAGCTAATTTTCCCCGACAACAAAGAAATGTACTTTATTTAACTACAAAGTTTGTTGAAAACATTGAGAAGGTTCCTCCAACTCAATCCCAAATTAATAATCATCAACCCATCAAATTAATTAAGTAGAGTGATGAGATCAACATAGTAATTCAAGCACCAGATACTCAAGACGTCCTTAACCGGGGACACGGCTAATCATCATTAGTTTGTACACTCTACAGAGCTATGCGCACTTTTCCCCACAAGATTCGATCTCCTCCATTGTATTTCTCGCACTACATGATGTTTGAGAAACGGATGACCGAGACACAGTCTTTCCGAAGAGGTCCCCTTAACCGATAGATAGGCCGGTACACCTACAATCCCCTACATCTGCTAGCCCATCATGGAAAGGTTTCCCACAACTTACTCAACTGTGTCAGCGCCCATGGTGGCTTGTGGCTGCACACAGAAGTTTCCAGCATGAATAACATAATTATCCCTTTGAACCTGGGTGGCGAACCATAGGAAAAATCACACAGATACCCTGGGATTCTCCTTGGACAACACTGGATTTCCCCAGGTGTCCAGGCAAGCCACTGGTATCCCCAAGGTGCCCCAACCAATCCACCCAGATGTGTATTAAAGTAGCCACCTTAAGTTAACCCTTAGATATAAATAACTCTCACATCTTTCATGAATCTCACAAACCAATCCACGTCTGCGAGAATAGCATAGCAGTATAAACATATAGTAGTAACTCCCAAGATTTGATAGAAGACAATAGGTTCCTACCTCATCATCTACTTCCCAAATACCCACATGTTATCAAATTCTACTCATGCAATGTTTGAGGGTGAAACTAATGCATAAAAACTGTGTATGGAAAGTATGATCAAAGTGTGAACTTGCCTTGTACGGTTGATGAAGATGATTCACACACATAACTCCTGATAGTTCTACTCGTCACACTCTGGTCAATCTATCGTAAGCAAGCAATAGTAACCACACATAAGCAATCATCCAAAAGAATCGAAGAAAAGATCTCGGAAAACTTCGAAAATAGGAAATTAACTCTTGTAATAGAAAACAATTTCTAATAGTACCAAAATTAGGTGAATTTGGCCTTATCAGAAAGTTTAGGTCAAGATCTTCAACTAGCAAAAAGACTCAACTAAATCGGAGTTATAAAACTCAAGTTATGAACAAAAGAAGTTTGAATATCAAATATGTTTGAAACTAATTTTTAAACTTTCAAAAAATATGTTTAAGTTGGTTATCTGGACAGAGGGGATCATAACGAAGAAGTGGGCGTTGGTTTCGTTGGATTTGGATAAACGAGCAAAAAGTAGTGATCGTTTGAAGATCAGGGACTAATCTGTAAATAAAATATTCATGGATGGGTCCCTGGCCGAAATCTAAAATAAAAAGAAAAATTCTACCGAACGAACGTTTACTACCGAACGCTAACGAATGAAACTGTTCACTGCGAATAGATAAACAGTGAGCGTTCACTAATTAACTAGGTTAAATAAGAAAAATCGGGTTTAACCAAAAAACCAAAAGCTAAAAAAATAAACCGGATCGGACCGAGCGGTTTTATCGGTCCACGACGGGTTCGTCGGTAGCGGTGGTTTTCCGGCGGTAGCGGTGTGCTCCGGCGACGAGGGCGGCTGCGACAGCGGGCGTGGCGCGGGGCGGCGGTGGATGCGGCGCGGGACTGCTGCAGCACTGAGGCGAGCAAGCGGCGGCGCGGCTCGAGCGGGACGGCGGCGCAGGCGACGACGGTGGGAAGTGCGGCAGCGGCGTGGTGGTTCGCGAGGCGGCAACGGCGGCGACCTGGGAGAAGGAGAGGGATTCGGGGGCGGCGCTTATATAGGTGGGTGGGGCGGCTCCGAGGCGTGCAGGAGGGGGCAAGGGGGCGGCGACCGGCGGAGTCCGCGTCGGGGACGCCGGCGGTGTCCGGTGCGTGCACGCGAGGTAGGCGGCGGCGTCCTGGGCCAGCTGGGCCCAGTTCGGTCCGCGGGGATTTTTTTTTAACAGTCACACACAAAGAATAAACAAAAAGAAATAAAAATATATTATATATTATATAGGCATATAATATATCAAAAAGTTTAGAAAAAAAATTTCAACACCATGAACATTTTACTAACGTCAAATAAAATACACAAAATTTTAAATAAATCAAAGAGTGCTACTGGTGCAATAAAACCCACTAAAAATCATTTAAAAAACAAAATTATTTACAATTTATTTCTCTCCAATTTTCTAATGTAGGGAATTATTTTACCCTATTTTCCATATATTTTATTTTTTTGAGAAAAATAATTTGAATAAAAACCAACTAACACCAAATTGAAAATAAATTTTAAAGGGACTTTAAATTTGATTCTTTGAAACTTCCAACTCATATTTCATATGTTTTGAAGAAGTCATTTTATCTATATCTATACCTACTAATAAAGCAAGGTGCGTTTCTCCAATTTTTTCATTCGTTCACCACTAAAATATTTTTGTTTTCCTATCCGAGGTGGTACTAAACTTTTGTACGTTCGTCTATTAGCAAAAGAAAAAGATTTGTCCAGATCTACGTCCATGGGCCGCGTGCGCTATGGCCCAGTAAAGTCCGCCCAATTTTTCCTGCCCACGCAACAACAAACAAAACCCTATTTCCCGCATAGAGCAGCAAATAGCTCAACGTACGCATAGGGCGCCATGACTGGGCCACTCATTTTGTATTCTGTGTTTTGTTTCTATTTGTCTTCTTTAGTTTCTTTATCTTTTTATTTTCTGTTAATTTTGTATTTTTACCGTTCCAAGTCTATATTTTTTCTTTTTTCTACATTTCAAAATTTTCAGAAAATGTTTCTAATTTCATTTAAATTAATACCAATTTTTTATATGTGTTTATTTTTTAAATTTTCTCAATATTTAAGAAAATGCATTTGACCAATTTTCAACATTTGAAAATATTCATGTTTATTTTCTCCTTCCCACGCAGCAACACAAAATCCTATTTCCTGTAAATAGTGGTAAATAGTTCAACATACACACAGGGCGCCAAGACTGGGCCACTCATTGTTTTCTTTCTGTTTTTTGGTTCTATTTTAGTTCTTCTGTTTCTTTCTGTTTTTATTTTTTGTTTACTTTTTATTTTTACCATTCCAAGTATTTTTTTCCTTTTTCTGAAATTCGGAATTTTCAAAAAATGTTTTGAATTTCATTTCTTATTCATATTTTCGCAAAAAGTTACGAATTCCAAAAAGGTGTTCCAATTTTATAAAAAATTTGGAAATTTTTTTGTTGCTCCAAAGTTTGTTCAAAATGTTAATAATTACTCCCATTTTTTAAAATGTTTGTATTTTGAAATATTGCTCAATATTTAATACATTCCACATTTGAAAATATTAATGTTTTACCAATATGTTCAAAAATTAGAAATAATGTTTCCATTAACGAAACACATTTTCTTAAATTCGTCTGAATGTTCAAAATATGTTTCTATTTTCAAAAAAAAATTCACAACTTAAAAAAATCGTATTTTTAAAAAGGTTCATTTTTTATTAATGTATGTGAATTTCATGAAATGCTTCATTGAAACTTTTCGTTCTTATATTTTCCAAAAATGTATGGAATTTTCGAAAAAAGTGATCGTAATTTGGAAAATTGTTCACGTTCCCAAGTATATTCCGTAGTTCGTGTTACGAATTCCAAAATTGTGTCCCTGTTTCAAAAATGTGTGAATTTTTTTAATTTACTCGTTCCAATTTTTGTTTCAAAAATGGAAAATTATTTCCCATTTTTCTAAAAATTGTTTGGGTTTCTCCAAATTTGTTCAAGATTTAAAATTGCATTTAACAAATGTTAGAAATTCGATAAATATTCTTGTTTTAGTGAGATGTTCAAAAATAGAAAATAAGTTTTGCAGTGAAAAGACAATTTCTACTCAAAAGATTTTTTCATTTCCTAAAATTGTTCACAAATTTCAAAAACTTTGTATTTTTACAAAAGATTCATCCTTTTAAAAAATGTCGTTTAATTTAAAAAAATGTTCCTTTCAAATTTTTTGTACGTGTTTATTTAAATGTATGGTTTAAAAAACTGTTCGGAATTTGGAAAATTATTCATGTTGCCAAGTATATTTAGCAATTTATAGTTATGCTTTTTTTAAGTATAAAAAATGAAAAAAATGTTTTGAATCTGACATTGCACTATATCCTTAAATATTCACGCTAAATATTGGTTAGCAGGACGGGTTTGTTTGAGTGGCTACTAACATGTGGGACTGCTCATACTGGGCTTTTGAGGTTGTGGGTTCGATCACTCTCATATTGGGCCTGCTCCGCGTCGGGCATATCGAGCTAAGTCAGCTTGTTCAGAATAAGGGACACCATAAATTATTGATGGTTGACTAAAAAATAAAAATAAATTATTAACGGTGGTAGCTTCCATGTGCAAATGAAAGAGAATATGTAGGTTAATTATAATTGAAGGAAATTGTGGGCACATGTCAATAAAAGAGAATATAACGGGTTGGCTCTAATTAAAGGGTATCGTGTTGAACTAGAGAATACAGACATGTGGGGTCTTGATCCATTCTTATATTGAGTCAGATGCATGTAGTTTTATTATCCCATTGCAACGCACGGGCATGTGTGCTAGTCTTCTCTCGTGAAAATCATTGAGTAGCTTAAAGTTTTTGAGTTTGAAATATTTCCAAATGAAATTCAAATATTTTCAAAAAACCTTTTCATTTATTTAAATGGAAGAAGTCATTTCATCTTCTCTCTAGGGTTTTGTATTTGAAAAGAATTTGAGTTCATGGAGATCATAAATGAAAAATGAAAGTTTGGGAAAGTCCTTTTATTCCCTCTCATTTAACTTACAGAAGGTTTCAAATTTCACTCAATTTCACACAATCAATCAAACAATTAATCAAAACTATTTATTTAATATAACATTCCAAAATTTAGAATTTTGGGATGTTACAAACCTACCACCCTTAAAATGAATCTCGTCCTCGAGATTCGGAGAGGCTAGCAAGAAATATGTAGGTTTGGGGGCCTTCTCAAAATCCATCGATCGTTAGAGGGGTCTGGGTTTCATTCTCACCGTATGACCTACGATTGGCAACAATTGCCTTGTACAAGGGAAAATTTTCATACCATTCTAAGGTTTAAACAAGGTTTTGATCGTCGTCGCTCTACTATGGGTAAGTCACTCAGATTTACCATCCCTTATAGCAAGGCGAATAACAAGAGTAAGTCGGTATGGTGATCAATCCATCCCGCACCCAAATCATTACCTTATATATCATTTAGTGAATCTCGCATTCTAAAACTCGGTCATCCTCACAAGCTTTGCAGAATTTTTCTTGTCGACGAACCAAGTTCGGATAAATCTTTGGATTCTGCAAGCCAAACCAAACATCTATCGTTCCTTCACATCTCTCGGGTTTTGTGTACTCCTATAAGATCGTCTGTTGATAAAGTCGTATCTTCTTCTAGGTTTTTTCCTTCAGCAGGAGTGTGCTTGCCTCTTGGCATGTCCTGGGGCCTGTGGGTTATGGCCCATCGCATCACTTGCAAACCTTAAAATCATCATTGGGGCAACTGATCCTTATTCCAACATCCAGCTTCCTAGCATTATTAAATCCATCCAATTGTACTATCTCCATTCCTTATATTGGTACCAAACTAAGACGTGATTACTCAGACTCATCATGGAGTTACAATTGCTCCATATTACCAACACTATACCTCCTCTATATCCAATAGTACTTCATCCGTCCATATACTTGGGGTATACCACATATCGAGATAAAACTTGTACTTATTTTGTCCGTAGTCCACTCCATGGAACATCATTATCTTCTCGAGGGGTCAAGTGTCCTCAGAGGGTACTACCACCCTTGAAACGCACAAATTCATCCATAGACCATATTTCTCATATCCTTGAAAATGGTCAAAATCTTTCTTCATAGAGTAACTACTCATAAAATCCTAATCAGTACCCACGATGCTAACTTTATTGATTCTCAAATTATTACAATCTCCTATATTTCCATTATATGCCTCAACTCAACACCTCAATATAAAAGAGAATGTTCCCACTACTACTACTATATTGTTGTTGCAAACTCAACTATTTAGCACAAGATGGCTTCTCTTTGGGGCAGTCTCTGGCAAAGTGCCCTGCTTCATTACAACAAAAACATATTACTTCTAACGAGCCTCGAGGTTTCCTTGTGATTACATAGCCTCATTGGGTCCTCGGCTTTCTTTTTGGGCAACCGCTGAAGTAGTGCCCTAACTCCTTGCACCTGAAACAGGTGATATGACTCAGGTCCTTCCTAGAATCCAATCTATTTCTCTTCCTCGATTTTTCCATTCCAATCAGGGCTTCTATTTCCAATGGGCCATACTCTACTTCCTCTATCGGGAATTCTACCAGATCCCCATTCAGAAAATTTTGGGAGATGTGTCCTTCTTCTCCACATGAATAGCATGACTTGATGCAGGGTTTAATTGGGTCTTCTTTGGGTGTGTCCTCCACCTATTTCTTCATCACAGGTTCTCCTAAAATTTCCATGAGGGCTCCTTTCATTTCTTATTTTTCTGTTGGATGGTTCTTCGTACCATGGGGTAAATGTGACACTGAGAAGGGTAGTCCCTTCACACAAGAAACAAGTAATCTGCCTAGTTGTGCATTCTTCATCTGGGTGACTTTCTTCATAATGGGGGCATTCATCCTTGTGCTCTTTATGGTTGTGTAGTATTTCTCCACAAAGCTTGCATGCACAAGGTTTCTTCATATCATTTCCATAAGGCTTCAACTTCTGGGACACAAACCGAGACTCTCGCAGAGTCAACTTAAATTCTTCCCAAGTGGTTAATCTTTGCCACCCATTAATGGTTTGGTACATCCTCCACCAAGTAGCAACACCTCTTTAAAAGCACTGAAGAGCATGCTGGGCCATATCCTTTCCGGCTATAGTGTTATTCTTCATGTGATCTTCCATGTTCTGAATCCATCGGTCCATCTCCAATTGACTTATCGGTCCCGGAAATGTGAGTTCATCTCCATTCATCCTCTATTGGGTCCAGGGGTTTTGGGGTAAGATAAGAGAGATAGAGAGGGGTACACACAATACAAACAATAGTTTTGAAGAGACATATTTTTTTGTGGCTGTCGGGAAAACATCAAACAAATTACAGCTCACAACATCGCATCTAACGTAGGTATATAACAGGGGTTTGGTCTTCTAAGGGTCAATAAATCTTCAAAGTCGCCAAACTCTTCAAGTCTTGTTTATGTCTCCGATGGCTTCTTCCGATCGTGCTTGTCCTTCTCAAGTTCTATTGCCAGTTCATCTTTGTTGACGCGAAGTTTCTCATGATGTCCTTTAATATTTCTGGAGTTGCATTCCAAACTTCTGGGTTTCAACGTCCTTGTCATGAACCATGGTCCTACTGTCCTTTAGTTCCTGAGGAGTCTCTGGTATCTCGAGGTTTTTCTCCTCCAGCTTGGCTACTTTCAGCTTATGGGTCATGTGTTCTTCACGAAATGCTTCCTTGTCTAATACGGCTTCCTGGAGCTCCATCTTAAAATTCTTGATGTACTACTCCAGATCCTGGTGATACACCAGCTAAGGTTAAAACTTCATATTTTGTTGATAAGTGCTCCATTAGAGCTTTTGTCATCCAATCCTTCCGAAGAAATGCATGCTTAATTCAGCACGATGACTAATAGCATAACCAGGCGATAACATCATGAATAGCTATGTCTATGCCCATGTCTCTGCCATGAGCTATCAGTCCATAGTTGATATCTCCTGCCTTAGTGTTTTCTTGACAAAACTTTGAGTTTTAACATTCCATGTTCCGGTCTTTCTCCGACACACCTTGATCTCGGGTATTGACAACTTCATTAGTCTGACAAGTTCCATAAGGGTAGCCTTCCTAGGTCATACCAATCTGGGAATTCTTCAGAGCCTTCAAATTCTACGAGCCTTCAGAGTCTTCAACTATTGTAGTTTCCATTATTATAATGCACGGTAAAAATCCTCTTCATTCTGAAGTGGTCTTAGCTGTCCGATATCTTGTACTTCTTGGAGTGGTCTCATCAGTCGAATCTTCGTGTGGTCAAACGGGGAAAGGGGTATAGTCTAACTAAAAGGGAATATTTGATAAAGCTTAGAAAAGAAGTGAGGCAAAAGATCTTTTTGAAAATAAGGTTTAAGAGAAAAATCTTTCCTATGGGCTTGCCAGTTTCTAGGGGTCACCTCCTACAGTCAACATGGGCTCTGATACCATCTTGTAGCGACCTGACCTCAGACGGTCATGTCTCTGTGCTTAAGTGTCATCCCTGGATCGGTATGCTGACATACACAGTACTCGAGGATTTATAACAGAGGTAAATCACATGTATAAAGTAACGTAAATACTATTACCTCAATCCAAATAGCGGAAGTAACAACAAGGTTGTGGATTCCCATCAACACCAATGGCAAAGTTGAGTGTAGAAATCGTAACCCTAACGTATCACTTACTCGTCGTAAAAATCCTGCAACATGAGACGTTGCAACCATGTAGGTCAGTACATTGAATGTACTGGCAATTTCACACTGTAGAGCAATGCTGAATAATGGCTATCACTACATGCATATTTGGCTAGTGAAGGCTCTAAGTTTAAGTTTTGCATAAAGCTAATTTTTTCCTACAACAAATGAATGTATTTTATTTAACTACAAAGTTTTTTGAAAACATTGAGAAGGTTCCTCCAACTCAATCCCAAATTAATAATCATCTACCCATCAAATTAATTAAGTAGAGTGATGAGATCAACATAGTAATTCAAGCACCAAATACTCAAGACGTCCATAACCGGGGACATGGCTAATCATGATTAGTTTGTACACTCTGCAAAGGTTTGCACACTTTTCCCCACAAGACTCGATCTCCTCCGTTGTATTTCTTGCACTGCATGCTGTTTGAGAAATGGATGACCGAGACATGGTCTTTCCGAAGAGGTCCACTTAACCGATAGATAGGTTGGTACATCTACAATCCCCTACATCTGCTAGCCCATCATGGAAAGGTTTCCCACAACTTACTCAACTATGCCAGAGCCCATAGTGGCTTGTGGCTGCACACGGAAGTATCCAGCATGAATAACATAATGATCCCTTTGAGCCTAGGTGGCGAACCATAGGAAAAATCACACGGATACCCCGGGATTCTCCTTGGACAAAAATGGATTTCCCCAGGTGTCCGGGCAAGCCACTGGTATCCCCAGGGTGCCCCAACCAATCCACCCATATGTGTATTAAAGTAGCCACCTTATGTTAACCCTTAGATATAAATAACTCTCACATCTTTCATGAATCTCACAAACCAATCCACGTCTACGAGCATCGCATAGCAGTATAAGCATAACATAGTAACTCCCAAGGTTTGATACAAGATAATAGGTTCCTACCTCATCATCTACTTCTCGAATGCCCACATGTTACCAAATCCTACTCATTCAATGTTTGAGGGTGAAACTAATGCTTAAAAAATGGGTATGAAAAGTATGATCAAAGTGTGAACTTCCCAAGTACGGTTGATGAAGATGATTCGTACTCATAACTCCTGATAGTTCTACTCGTCACACTCCGGTCAATCTATCGTAAGCAAGCAATAGTAACCACACATAAGTAATCATGCAAAAGAATCAAAGAAAAGATCTCGGAAAACTTCAAAAATAGGCAATTAACTCTTGCAACAGAAAACAATTTCTAACAATACCAAAATTAGGTGAATTTGGACTTTTCATAAAGTTTAGGTCAAGAGCTTCAACTAGCAAAAAGAATCAACTAAATCAGAGTTATAAAACTCAAGTTATGAACAAAAGAAGTTTGAATTCAAATCTGTTTGAAACTAAATTTTAAACTTTCAAAAATATGTTTAAGTTGGTTATCTGGACATAGGGGATCATAACGAAGAAGTGGGCGTTGGTTTCGTTGGATTTGGATAAACGAGCAAAAAGTAGTGATTGTTTGAAGATCAGGGACTAATCTGTAAATAAATATTCACGAATGGATCCCTGGATGAAAACTAAAATAAAAAGAAAATTCTACCGAACGCTAATGAACAAACATGTTCACTGCAAAGAGATAAACAGTGAGCGTTCACTAATTAACTAGGTTAAATAAGAAAACCGGGTTTAAGCAAGAAAACCGAAAGCTGAAAAAAATAAACCGGATCGGACCGGGCGGTTTTACCGGTCCACGGCGGGTTCGTCGGCGGCGGCGGTTTTCCGGCGATAGTAGCGTGCTCCGGCGACGAGGGCGGTTGTGGCAGCGGGCATGGCGCGGGGCGGCGGTGGATGCGGTGCAGGGCTGCAGCGGTAGCGCGGCAGCGAGGTGAGCATGCGGCGGCGCGGCTCGAGCGAGACGGCGGCAGTGGCGGGAAGTGCGGCGGCGGCGACTTGGGAGGAGGAGAGGGATCCGGGGACGACGCTTATATAGGTGGGCGGGGCGGCTCCGAGGCGTGCAGGAGGGGGCAAGGGGGCGGCCGCCGGCGGAGTCCGCATCGGGGACGGCGGCGGTGTCCGGCGCACGCACGCGAGGTAGGCGGCGTCGTACTGGGCAGGCTGGGCCTTCGGCCTAGTTCGGTCTGCGGTGATTTTTTTTACCAGTCAGACAAAAAGTATAAACAAAAAGAAATAAAAAATATTATATAGGCATATAATATATCAAAAAAATTAGAAAAAGATTTTCTACAACATGAACATTTTACTAACTTCAAATAAAATAGACAATTTTTTTAAATAAATCAAAGAGTGCTACTGGTGCAATAAAACCCAGTAAAAATCATTAAAAAAACAAAATGATTTCAAATTTATTTCTCTCCAATTTTCTGATGCAGGGAATCATTTTACCCTATTTTCCATATATTTTATTTTTTCAGAAAAATAATTTGAATAAAAACCAACTAACTACAAATTGAAAATAAATTTCAAAGGGACTTTAAATTTGATTCTTTGAAACTTCCAACTCATAATTCATATGTTTTGAAGAAGTCATTTTATCTTCTCTCGTGAAAATCATTGAGTTGCTTAAAGTTTCTAAGTTTGAAATATTTCCAAATGAAATTCAAATATTTTCAAAAACCCTTTTCAGTTATTTAAATGGAAGAAGTCATTTCATCTTCTCTCTAGGGTTTTGTATTTGAAAAGAATTTGCGTTCATGGAGATCATAAATGAAAAATGAAAGTTTGGGGAAGTCCTTTTATTCCCTCTCATTTAACTTTCAAAAAGTTTCAAATTTCACTCAATTTCACACAATCAATCAAAACTATTTATTTAATATAACATTCCAAAATTTAAAATTTTGGGATGTTACAAAAAATATCGTATTCATCAAATATTTCACCCCCATGCTTATGGCTTTGCATATCATTAGCATCATGGATTTTCAAAGAATTCATACTAACAACATTGCAATCATGCTCATCATTCAAATATTTTGTGCCAAACATTTTATTGACTTCTTCTTCTAACAATTGAGCACAATTTTCCGAACCATCATTTTCAAAAAGATATTATAAAGATGATCAATAATATGATGCAACCTCAATTCCATTTTTTGTGTAGTTTTCTTTTGTAAACCAAACTAGTGATAAAACAAGAAACTAAAAGATTCGATTGCAAGATCTAAAGATATACCTTCATGCACTCACCTCCCCCGCAACGGCACCAGAAAAGAGCTTCGTTGACGGGATGTGAGTGCCGCTTACCTAACCTCCCTGGCAACAGTGCCAGAAAAGAGCTTGATGTCTACTGCGCAACTTTATTCTTATAGACACGTGTTGGGCTCCAAGTGTAGAGTTTTGTAGGATAGTAGCAATTTTCCCTCAAGTGGATGACCTAAGGTTTATCAATCTGTGAGAGGTGTAGGATGAAGATGGTCTCTCTCAAATGACCCTGCAACCAAATGCAAGAAATCTCTTGTGTCCCCAACACACCCAATACAATGGCAAATTGTATAGGTGCACTAGTTTGGCGAAGAGATGGTGATACAAGTGTAATGTGGATGGTAGAAATATATTTTTATAATATGAATAATAAAAACAGAAAAATAGCAAATATTAAACGGGCACAAAAATGGTATTAGAATGCTTAAAAACAAGGCCTAGGGTCCATACTTTCACTAGTGCAATCTCTCAACAGTGCTAATATAATTGGATCATATAACCATCCCTCATTGTGCAAAGAAGAATCACTCCAAAGTTCCTATCTAGCGGAGAACATAATACGAAATTGTTTGTAGGGTACGAAGCCACCTCAAAGCTATTCTTTTCGATCAATCTATCCTAGAGTTCGTACTAAAATAACACCAAAGCAAATTCAGATTCATAATATTCCATCCAACACAAAGAACTTCAAAGAGTGCCCCAAGATTTCTACCGGAGAAACAAAGACTGCATAGATTACCCCAATGTCACCTCGGGAATCCACGAGTTGACTACCAAAACATATATCAAGTGAATCAATATGATACCCCATTGTCACCACGAGTATTCAATTGCAAGACATATATCAAGTGTTCTCAAATCCATAAAAGCATTCAATCCGATAACAACGAAATCTCAAAGGGAAAAACTCAATTCATCACAAGATAGAGAGGGGAAAACACCATATGATCCGACTATATTAACAAAGCCCACGATACATCAAGATCGTGACATCTCAAGAACACGAGAGAGAGAGATTTAACACATAGCTACTGGTACAAACCCTCAGCCCCGAGGGTGGACTACTCCCTCCTCATCATGGTGGCCGCTGGGATGATGAAGATGGCCACCGGAGATGGTTTCCCCCTCCAGCACAGTGCCAGAACAGGGTCTAGATTGGTCTTCCGTGGCTACAGAGCCTTACGGCGGTGGAACTTCTGATCTAGGTTAACCCAAGGGTTTTTGGAATATTTGTGAATTTATAGGGTAAACACAACCCATATGCTACTCTGGCCCATCGTGGGTGTTCTAGTCCATAAAAATTCTCCAAAAAGTTTTGCGTTGTTTGGACTCCATTTGATATTGATTTTCTGCGATGTAAAAAACAAGCAAAAAATAGCAACTGGCACTAGGCACTGGGTCAATAGGTTAGTCCCAAAAAATGATATAAAGTTGCTATAAAATGATTGTAAAACACCCAAGAATGATAATATAACAGCATGAATACTTCATAAATTATAGATATGTTGGTGACGTATCAACATCCCCAAGCTTAATTCCTATTCGTCCTCGAGTAAGTAAATGATAAAAGAAATAATTTATGAAGTGTGAATGCTAGCAAAGTGCATAAGTTTGATCAATGATAATTTCAATCACTTATCCTAGCATTATAACAGCAATTCTTTCTTATAAAACTCCTCATGTTATAGTAGCAACCAATTCACATGTTAAGGTTCAAACAATGAATTCTCTTGAAACTCAACAACCTATGTTCTCAGTCACCAAGCAATTGCAATTCAACTTATTCAACGGAGTTTAAGTAAGAGCTCCACATACTCAACCAACATATAGTCTTCTATGATTGCTAACACTCACCGCGTACACATGAGCAAAATGTTTCAACCGGACACATAGAAAGACAAGGGCTTATAATTTCGCCTCCCAACGTATTCACCTCAAGGGTGATGTCAATAATAATAACTCATGCTACCCATATCCAACTGGATATATGTGCCTAGATCTTTCCTCACCACATGATGCTTGCCAAAAGAGAAAAATAAAAAGGAATAGAGAGAAAAACTTTGACTCTTGCAAGAAAGTAAATACATAAAAGTAAAAGATAGGCCCTTCGCAGAGGGAAGCAGAGGTTGCCATGCACTTATTTGTTTGTATGCACAACCCCTTAGGGCAAAAGAACGTCACATTATGTCTCCCCTTATGATAGCAACCTTTATTATGCAGTTTGTCGCTTTTATTCTTTGCCATCACAAGTTCGTACAACGCTCAATTTTCTCTTACACTAAATGATCTAACAGTTTTAGAAGCAATTTTTATTGCCTTATTGCACCGATGACAAATTACTTGAAGGATCTTGCTCAATCCTTGGGTAGGTATGGTGGACTCTTGAAAATAAGATTTGGGTTTAAGGGTTTTTGGATGCACAAGTAGTATCTCTACTTGGTGCGGAATTTTTGGCTAGCAAAGATGGGCGGCAAGCACCACATGTTGAAGGATCTATGACAATATAAGTTCTATGTGAATATGAACAAACATAAACCATTACGTTGTCTTCCTTGTCCAACATCAACAATTTTGGCACATAATATTTTGATGGGGGCTCACAATCACAAAAGATTTCCATGCTAGTGTATTTGCATGTGAAAGTTCTCTTCCTTATACTAATTATTCATGAACTGCTTATATGAGCAATATTGTGATTGTCAAGCCTCAAAAGATTCACTTTCTAAACCCAATGTGAAGCTACCACTAGGCATCATATAATTTCAACTTCATGATATTCAATTCATTCAATGATTTACTCATAGGATATAAGTGAAGCACAAGAGTAAATGACGAGCTACTCCAAAAATATATATAAGTGAAGATCAAGCGAGTAGTTACGTAAATAGGTAGCTATTTGAGGACTCTCCTTATTCAAAAACTTTCAGATCTAAGCATTTTATTGAAACAACAAGCAAAACAAAATAAAATGACATTCCAAGAATAGCACACATCATGTGAAGAAGCAAAAACTTAGGCTCAACCGATACTAAATGATAATTGTTGAAGAAGAAAGGTGGGATGCCTACCGGGGCATCCCCAAGCTTAGATGCTTGAGACTTATTAAAATATTATCTTGGGCTGCCTTGGGAATCCCCAAGCTTGAGCTTTTGTGTCTCCTTAATGCTTCTCATATCATGGTTTTCCTAAATCTGAAAATCTTCATCCACACAAAACTCAACAAGAACTCGTGAGATAAGTTAGTATAAACCAATGCAAAAACCTTATCATTCTCTAATGTAGAAATCTCAAAGGGAAAAACTTAATTCATCACAAGATAGAGAGGGGAAAACACCATATGATCAGACTATATTAACAAAGCCTGTGATACATCAAGATCGTGACATCTCAAGAACACTAGAGAGAGAGAGAGAGAGAGAGATTAACCCCATAGCTACTGGTACAAACCCTCAGCCCTGAGGGTGGACTACTCCCTCCTCATTGTAGTGGCCGTCGGGATGATGAAGATGGCCACCGGAGATGATTCTCCCTAAGGCAGAGTGCCAGAACGGGATCTAGATTGGTTTTCGGTGGCCACAGAACCTTGCGACGGCAGAACTTCTGATCTAGGTTAACCCCGAGGGTTTTCAGAATATTTGTGAATTAATAGGGTAAAGAGGGGGTACGGGAGGCCACTGAGGTGGGCACAACCTAGGTGCTGCTCTGGCCCATCCTGGGTGTTCTGGTCCATAAAAATTCTCCAAAAAGTTTCGCGGTGTTTGGACTCCGTTTGATATTGATTTTCTGCTATGTAAAAAACAAGCAAAAAAGAGCAACTGGCACTGGGCATTGGGTCAATAGGTTAGTCCCAAAAAATGATATAAAGTTGATATAAAATGATTGTAAAACACCCAAGATTGATAATATAACAGCATGAATACTTCATAAATTATAGATATTATTTCTTTAAATAACTTTGCATTTTCATAGATTGGGTTCTCCATTCATCAAGTGAGCTAATGTCAAATAACCTCTTTTCACTAGCAAGTTTGAAATCATAGTTGAGCTCTTTGTGTCGAGGGGATGAACCCCAGGCAGGAACCGGAACCCCGATCCTTTTCAAAAACAATGGGTCCAGCAACGCCCCTCAAGCCGGCTCATGCTTGACCGGGTCGCTCGACCCGGCCAAGCCCTCGACCCGGCCAAATTCCTCAAACTGGCCCCAACGGCCGACGCAAGGCAGCCCAACCCGGCGCACCAAGACTTCCCCAACAAGCCAGCTCCCCTTTGGCGTGTTCCCCAACCCAGCCACGGGTTAGCTCTCGTCTCATCCTGTCCGTATGATGGGATGAGTCTTCATTCAGAGATGAGCAAGGCAACAGTGCCCCTCCCATGCCTCTGGTCAGCTGGGGCGTGGAAACAGTGCCCCACCTACCTGCTGATCAGGGTTGGCGTGGTTACAGTGCACGCATTGTCACTGCTGACGCCAACAAGTGGTGACCTGACAGAGCGGCACTGTAGCAGGCTCGACCTGGCCACTCCCTGACGATCAACAAGACGGCAAACAGTGCCCCTAGACTCATGGGTTCGGCGCCCAGAGAACCCGGCGAGTCCTGACACCCGGCGGGTCCCAGCACCGGCTTCCCAGACGATGACAACCCAGCCCCACAGCCTTGTAACATTACCATTGTACCCCTGGGGGGTTGCCCTATAAAACCCCTCGGGAGCCCTCATGCATGGATAGAGATCAACTCACTTACACACCAACACATCTAGGAGAGGGAGCAGCCTAAGCCCTGGCCAACCTTCCTTCTTCTTCCATACAGCTCTAGGAGCAGCTCTGTACTGTCACATACAAACTACACTCGGCAGGACTAGGGGTGTTATCTCTCCAGAGAGCCTCGAACCTGGGTATGTCTTGCGTCCCGCGCTCTCTCATGCCGACCTCGCCTCTGGATCCCACCAGTGCCCTTGAGCCTCCTCCTCTCTTTAGCCATCCCTTGGCATCTGCCGTGCACCCACCATGATAGTTGGCGCCCACCGTGGGGCAGCTCGAGGTCCTGGCTGGAAGCATGCTCCAGATGGGGCTCCTCCCCGACTCCGACAAGCTCATCACACTGGTGGATGATGTCATCAACGCTCTCGTCGTCTCCTGCGCCGCTCTGCGCATCTCCGATGTGCCCGGGGCCGACGAGTACCCCAACGAGGTACTTGACTTCTCCGACTCCCGCCTTTCCTTCGGCAGCAGCGCTCTTGCCGGAGGAATGGACCTCCGCATGGAGGTCTTCGTCACCGACACCGGCGCCTCTTCCTCGTCTAGCACGACGAGGAAGGCCGCCAAAGCCAGGGTCGCGGCGGATCGGGCCGGCTCGCCCAACCCGCTGCGTGCCACGATGCAGAGACTTCGCGTCCCCATAGCTACCGACGTCGACGCCTCCAACATCGCCAAGGCTCGGACTCGGCTCGAGGAGGACCGCCAGCGCCTGTTGGACCTGACCGAGACGCTCGCCGCCATGCAGCATCGTCTGGACACCGCTTAGCTGGAGCGCAACGCTGCCTAGGGCTTCACACCTCCTGCGTCCGAGCCAATCCGGGTCGCCGACGTGTGAGCCCAGGGCGGCGCGATCGTCCGCACCTTCGGCGCCATCCCGCCCGTCTACTGAGACTCCCGTGAAGAACATGCGCGCCGCCCAGGCGGCCGTGGTCAGCCTGGATCAGCTCATGGGCGAGGAGCTGAAGGATTGCCTCAAGCGGGTGAACGACCTCGATGCGGCCAACGCACAGCAGGACCGCCTGAACCAACTCGCCAAGCCGGTGGGATCCGGTTCCCTCCGCGCTGATGAACCCGGCAATCATCAAAACACGGCATCTTCGCCACCCGGCGAGGCGTGATACGTCTCCAACGTATCTATAATTTTTGATTACTCCATGCTATATTATCTACTGTTTTGGACTATATTGGGCTTTATTTTCCACTTTTATATTATTTTTGGGACTAACCTATTAACCGGAGGCCCAGCCCAAAATTGCTTTTTTTTGCCAATTTCAGTGTTTCGAAGAAACGGAATATCAAACGGAGTCCAAACGGAATAAAATCTTCGGGAACGTGATTTTCTCACCGAACGTGATCCAGGAGACTTGGACCCTGCTCCAAGGAACAAAAGAGGCGGTCACGAGGGTGGGGGGTGCCCCCCTAGGGCGCGCCCCTGCCTCGTGGGCCGCTTGTTGCTCCTCCGGCGTACTTCTTCCTCCTATATATACACACGTACCCCCAAACGATCAGAACAGGAGCCAAAAACCTAATTCCACCGCCACAACTTTCTGTATCCACGAGATCCCATCTTGGGGCCTGTTCCAGAGTTCCGCCGAAAGATGGCCATCATCACGGAGGGCTTCTACATCATCATATCCTCTCCGATGAAGTGTGAGTAGTTTACCTCAGACCTTCGGGTCCATAGTTAGTAGCTAGATGGCTTCTTCTCTCTCTTTGAATCTTAATACAAAGTTCTCCCCCTCTCTTGTGGAGATCTATTAGATGTAATCTTCTTTTTGCGTGTGTTTGTTGAGACCGATGAACTGTGGGTTTATGATCAAGTCTATCTATGAATAATATTTGAATCTTCTCTGAATTCTTTTATGTATGATTGGTTATCTTTGCAAGTCTCTTTGAATTATCCGTTTGGTTTGGCCAACTAGATTGGTAGTTCTTGCCATGGGAGAAGTGCTTAGCTTTGGGTTCGATCTTGCGATGTCCTTACCCAGTGACAGAAGGGGCAGCAAGGCACGTATTGTATCGTTGCCATCGAGGATAACAAGATGGGGTTTATTTCATATTGCATGAATTTATCTCTCTACATCATGTCATCTTGCTTAAGGCGTTACTCTGTTTTTAACTTAATACTCTAGATGCATGCTAGATAGCGGTCGATGAGTGGAGTAATAGTAGTAGATGCAGAATCGTTTTGATCTACTTATCATGGACGTGATGCCTATATACATGATCATACCTAGATATTCTCATAACTATGCTCAATTCTATCAATTGCTCAACAGTAATTTGTTCACCCACCGTAGAATACTTATGCTCTTGAGAGAAGCCACTAGTGAAACCTATGGCCCCCGTGTCTATTCTCATCGTATCAATCTCCATTACTTTAATCTTGCTTTGCTTTTTTACTTTGCCTTTACTTTTTACTTTGCATCTTTATACCAAAAATACCAAAAATATTATATCTATCAGATCACACTCTCGTAAGTGACCGTGAAGGGCTTGACAACCCCTAATCACGTTGGTTTTGAGTAGCTATCGCTTTGTGCAGGTACGAGGGACTTGAGTGTGGGCTCCTACTGGATTGATACCTTGGTTCTCAAAAACTGGGGGAAATACTTACGCTACTCTGCTGCATCATCCCTTCCTCTTCGGGGAAAACCAACGCAATCTCAAGACATAGCAAGAAGGATTTCTGGCGCCGTTGCTGGGGAGTCTACGCAAAAAGTCAACATACCAAGTACCCATCACAATCCCTATCTCTCGCATTACATTATTTGCCATTTGCCTCTCGTTTTCCTCTCCCCCCAATTCACCCTTGCCGTTTTATTTGCCCTCTCTCTCCCTATCCTCCCTCTCTATTTGCCTCTTTTTGCCCGTTTTCTTTTGTTTGCTCGTGTGTTAGATTGCTTTCTTGTCGCGATGGCTCAAGATACTACTAAATTGTGTGACGTCACTGATACCAATAATAATGATTTCCTTAGCACTCCGATTGCTCCTCTTACCGATGCTGAATCTTGTGAAATTAATACTACTTTGTTGAATCTTGTTATGAAAGATCAATTCACCGACCTTCCTAGTGAAGATGCCGCAACTAATCTGAATAGCTTCGTGGATTTATGTGATATGCAAAAGAAAAAAGATGTCAATAATGATGTCATTAAATTGAAGCGATTTCCTTTTTCGCTTAGAGATCGTGCTAAAGCTTGGTTTTCGTCTTTGCCTAAGAATAGTATTGATTCATGGAACAAGTGCAAAGATGCTTTTATCTCTAAGTATTTTTCCTCCCGCTAAGATCATCTCTCTTAGAAACGATATTACGAACTTTAAACAACTTGATCATGAACATGTTGCACAAGCTTGGGAGAGAATGAAATTAATGATACGTAATTGCCCTACTCATGGTTTGAATTTGTGGATGATCATACAAAATTTTTATGCCGGATTGAATTTTGCTTCTAGAAATCTTTTAGATTCGGCCGCGGGAGGCACTTTTATGGAAATCACTTTAGGAGATGCTACTAAACTCCTAGATAATATTATGGTTAATTATTCTCAATGGCATACTGAAAGATCTTCTAATAAAAAAGTGCATGTGATAGAAGAAATTAATGTGTTGAGTGGAAAGATGGATGAACTTATGAAATTATTTGCTACTAAGAGTGTTTCTTCTGATCCTAATCATATGCCTTTGTCTACTTTGATTGAGAATAACAATGAATCTATGGATGTGGATTTTGTTGGTAGGAATAATTTTGGTAACAACGCTTATAGAGGGAATTTTAATCCTAGGCCATATCCTAGTAATCCTTCTAATAATTATGGTAATTCCTACAACAACTCTTATGGAAATTATAATAAGATGTCCTCTGAATTTGAGAATAGTGTTAAAGAGTTTATGAATTCAGAAAAGAATTTTAATGATTTGCTTGAGGAGAAATTGCTTAAAGTTGATGATTTGGCTAGAAACGTTGATAGAATTTCTCTTGAGGTTGATTCTTTAAAGCTTAGATCTATTCCTCCTAAGCATGATATCAATGAGTCTCTCAAAGCCATGAAAATTTCCATTGATGAGTGCAAGGAAAGAACCGCTAGGATGCGTGCTTCCAAAGATGCCTTTATTAAAGCATGTTCTTCCAATACCTATGAAAATCAATATGAAGATCTAAAAGTTATTGATGTGTCCCCTATTAAATCTTTGTTTTGCAATATGAATCTTGGTGAAACTGAATATGATCTTCCTTTACCTAGAAGGCGTTCTAAAAATTCGGAGTATTTAGATCTTAATGATGAAATTGATGAAAGTGGGATTGAAACAAATAAAAATCTAGATGTTGCTAAACCCACTATATTGGATTTCAAGGAATTTAATTATGAAAGTTGCTCTTTAATTGATTGTATTTCCTTGTTGCAATCCGTGCTAAATTCTCCACATGCTTATAGTCAAAATAAAGCCTTCACCGAACATATTGTTGATGCCTTGATGCAATCTTATGAAGAAAAACATGAGTTGAAAGTTTCTATACCTAGAAAACTCTATGATGAGTGGGAACAAACTATTAAAATTAAAATTAAAGATCAGGAGTTTTATGCTTTGTGTGATTTGGGTGCTAGTGTCTCTACTATTCCCAAGACTTTGTGTGATTTACTAGATTTCCGTAATTTTGATGATTGCTCTCTAAACTTGCATCTTGCAGATTCCACTATTAATAAACCTATGGGAAGGATTAATAATGTTCTTATTGTTGCAAATAGGAATTATGTGCCCGTAGATTTCATTGTTCTTGATATAGATTGCAATCCTTCTTGCCCTATTATTCTTGGTAGACCTTTCCTTAGAACGGTTGGTGCGATTATTGATATGAAGGAAGGGAATATTAGATTTCAATTTCCATTAAAAAAGGACATGGAACACTTTCCAAGAAAGAAAATAAAATTACCATATGAAACTATCATGAGAGCCACTTATGGATTGCCTACCAAAGATGGCAATACCTAGATCTATCCTCGATTTTATGCCTAGCTAGGGGCATTAAACGATAGCGCTTGTTGAGAGGCAACCCAATTTTATTTTTATTCCTTGCCTTTTTCTCCTGCTTAGTAATAAATAAATTATTTAGCCTCTGTTTTGGTTGTGTTTTTTGTGTTTAATTAGTGTTTTTGCCAAGTAGAACCGTTGGGAAGACTTGGGGAAAGTCTTGTTGAACTTGCTGTAAAAAACAGAAACTTTAGTGCTCACGAGAACTGCTGTCATTTTTATTTGAAGAGTGCTATTTAGTTAATTCTTTTTGCAGATGATTAATATATAAATTCCTCACGTCCAGCAATTTATTTTAGAAGTTTTGGGGTTCCAGATCTTGCGCTAGCTACAGATTACTACAGACTGTTCTGTTTTTGACAGATTCTGTTTTTCGTGTGTTGTTTGCTTATTTTGATGAATCTATGGCTAGTAAAATAATTTATAATCCATAGAGAAGTTGGAATACAGTAGGTTTAACACCAATATAAATAAAGAATGAGTTCATTACAGTACCTTGAAGTGGTCTTTTGTTTTCTTTCGCTAACGGAGCTCACAAGTTTTCTATTTTGAGTTTTGTGTTGTGAAGTTTTCAAGTTTTGGGTGAATTCTTTTGATGGATCATGGAACAAGGAGTGGAAATAGCCTAAGCTTGGGGTTGCCCATGGCACCCCCAAGATAATCCAAGGACACCAAGAATTCAAAGCTTGGGGATGCCCCGGAAGGCGTCCCCTCTTTCGTCCACTTCCATCGGCAATTTACTTGGAGCTATATTTTTATTCACCAACATGATATGTGTTTTGCTTGGAGCGTATTGTATTATTTGTGTCTTTGTGTCTTAGTATGCCACAATCATCCTTGCTGTACACACCTTTTGAGAGAGCCATACATGAATTAAAATTTGATAGAATACTATATGTGCTTCACTTATATCTTTTGAGCGTAGTAGTTTTGCTCTATGTGCTTCACTTATATCTTTTGAGCGTTATAATTTTGCTCTATGTGCTTCACTTAGATCTTTTAGAGCACGGTGGTGGATTTGTTTTAAAGAAACTATAGATCTCTCATGCTTCACTTATTATTTTGAGATTCTCTTAATAGCATGGTAATTTTCTTAATAATAATATGCTTGGTATTCAAGATTTGTGAAACTTTCTTCTGACTGTGTTGAATACTAAGAAAAGATTGAAGCATGATAATTGTTTTGAAATATGGAGGTGATAATATTAAAGTCATGCTAGTTGAGTAGTTGTGAATTTAAATAATACTTGTGTTAAGGTTTGTGATAGCATGCACGTATGGTGAACCGTTATGTGATGAAGTCGGAGCATGATTTATTTATTGATTGTCTTCCTTATGAGTGGCGGTCGGGGACGAGCGATGGTCTTTTCCTACCAATCTATCCCCTAGGAGCATGCGCGTAATACTTTGTTTCGATAACTAATAGATTTTTGCAATAAGTATATGAGTTCTTTATGACTAATGTTGAGTCCATGGATTATATGCACTCTCACCCTTCCACCTTTGCTAGCCTCTCTAATACCACGCACCTTTCGCCGGTATCATACACCTACCATATACCTTCCTCAAAACAGCCACCATACCTACCTATTATGGCATTTCCATAGCCATTCCGAGATATATTGCCATGCAACTTTCCACCATCTAGTTCATCATGACACACTCCATCATTGTCATATTGCATATCCCGATACACCGCCAGATGCATTCACATAGAGTCATATTTTGTTCTAAGTATAGAGTTGTAATTGTTGAGTTATAAGAAAAATAAAAGTGTGATGATCATCATTATTAGAGCATTGTCCCAGTGAGGAAAGAATGATGGAGACTATGATTCCCCCATAAGTCGGGATGAGACTCCGGACGAAAAAAAAGGCCAAAGAAGCCCAAATAAGAAAAAGGGAGGCCATAAAAAATGAGAAAAGGCCCAAATAAAAAATGAGAGAAAAAGAGAGAAGGGACAATGTTACTATCCTTTTACCACACTTGTGCTTCAAAGTAGCACCATGATATTCATAGTAGAGAGTCTCTCATGTTATCACTTTCATATACTAGTGGGAAATTTACATTATAGAACTTGGCTTGTATATTCCAATGATGGGCTTCCTAAAAAATTGCCCTAGGTCTTCGTGAGCAAGCAAGTTGGATGCACACCCACTTAGTTTCTTTTTGAGCTTTCATATACTTATAGCTCTAGTGCATCCATTGCATGATAATCCCTACTCACTCACATTGATATCTATTGATGGGCATCTCCATAGCCCGTTGATACGCCTAGTTGATGTGAGACCATCTTCTCCTTTTTGTCTTCTCCACAACCACCATTCTATTCCACCTATAGTGCTATATCCATGGCTCACGCTCATGTATTGCGTGAAGATTGAAAAAGATTTGAAAAATTTAGAGTATGAAACAATTGATTGGCTTGTTCACCAGGGACTGGATGCATGTTTGCAATCCGGTCACTTCTTTTTCGTCACCCCATGACAGGCCCGTCTCTTTCCAGGACATAAGCCGCATGGGGGGTCCGGATCGGAACTTGGGGGCTGCGATCCAGTTCGGATCGCGTGGCTCGGTGATGTAAAACCACCCGGATTGCCACCCCTTTAAGGTCTCCACAAAAGAGCCCTCGAACCATAGGACGTTGGCCATCTTGCCCGCCATGGCGCCTCCGCACTCCGCCTGGCTGCAGCGCACCACCTTGGGCTTGACGTTGAAGGTCTTGAGCCAGAGGCCGAAATGAGGGCGGACGCGGAGGAAAGCCTCGCACACGACGATAAACGCCGAGATGTTGAGGATGAAGTTCGGGGCCAGATCGTGGAAATCCAGGCCGTAGTAGAACATGAGCCCCCGGACAAAGGGGTGGAGTGGAAAACCCAGTCCGCGGAGGAAGTGGGGAAGAAATACCACCCTCTCATGGGGCCTTGGGGTGGGGAGAAGCTGCCCCTTTTCGGGAAGCCGGTGCGCGATGTCCTTAGACAGGTATCCGGCCTTCCTTAGCTTCTTGACTTGGCCCTCCGTAGCGGAGGAGACCATCCACTTGCCTCCCGCTCCGGACATTGCTGGAGAAGGTTGAGGTGGGAAGTGCGGGCTTGGGCGCTGGAGCTCGAGCGCGCAGGAGATGGATAGGCAAAGGAGGAAGAAGGCGTAGGTAAAAAGGTGGATCCTTATCCCCTTATATGGACGGATGCGGTTGTGCGTCCCCACCAGCCTAGTAAAACTCGCTTGCCTCCCAAGCGCCGTGATAAATGGCGCGGTTGGGTTACCCACGTCCGTATTGATGAGAATCCCGTAAAGGGGGTACACGATCTCTGCTTTGACAAGACGTGCCAAGGAAACCGCCTCGCAAAACATGCTGAGGTGGAAAAGTAAAAACGATTCGAGTAAAGGACTTGGCCGTAGTGTGACGACGCACTGCGGAATACGTCAGCAGATTTGATTTGTGTTTATATCATTCTCTCTATGGCAATATGTGGAAGCTTATTTTGCAGATCCGGACACTACTCTTGGTGTTTACAATCTTCTATGAAGGACTTGGAGGAGGAACCCGCCTTGCAATGCCGAAGACAATTTGCGCGCCGGACTCGTCGTCATTGAAGCCTGGTTCAGGGGCTACTGAGGGAGTCCTGGATTAGGGGGTGTTCGGGTAGCCGGACTATACCTTCAGTCGGACTCCTGGACTATGAAGATACAAGATTGAAGACTTCGTCCCGTGTCCGGATGGGACTTTCCTTGGCGTGGAAGGCATGCTTGGCGATGCGGATATTCAAGATCTCCTACCATTGTAACCGACTCTATGTAACCCTAACCCTATCCGGTGTCTATATAAACCGGAGGGTTGTAGTCCGTAGGCAATCAACTCCATCTACAACAATCATACCATAGGCTAGCTTCTTGGGTTTAGCCTCCTTGATCTCGTGGTAGATCTACTCTTGTACTACCCATATCATCAATATTAATCAAGTAGGACGTAGGGTTTTACCTCCATCAAGAGGGCCCGAACCTGGGTAAAACATCGTGTTCCCTGCCTCCTGTTACCATCCGGCCTAGACGCATAGTTCGGGACCCACTACCAGAGATCCGCCAGTTTTGACACCGACACCGGTCCTCATCCTGAAGAAGAACAACACCTGGCGCATGTGTATTGACTACACCGGCCTGAACAAGGCCTACCCCAAGGATCCATTCGCCCTCCCGTGGATCGACCAAGTCATCGACTCCACCACCGGCTGTGAGCTCATGTCCTTCCTGGATGCTTACTCCGGCTATCATCAGATAAAGCTAGACCCAGCCGACGCCCTGAAGATGTCCTTCATCACGCCCTTTGGGCGTATTGCTACATCACCATGTCATTTGGCCTGAAGAATGCTGGCGCCACTTTCCAGTGCTGCATGCAGAAATGCTTGCTACCACAACTTGTCCGCAACATCCATGTCTACGTGGACGACATCATGGTGAACACCAAGCAGTGCCTTACGCTCCTCGATGACCAGAAGGAAACATTCGCCAACCTGTGCAAATACCAAGTCAAGCTAAACCCGAAGAAGTGAGTTTTCGACGTCCCAGCCGGAAAGCTACCCGGCTTCCTCATCTCGCAGCACGGCATTGAGGCAAACCCAGAGAATATCAAGGCCATCGAGTGCATGCGCAAGCCGGCTCGGCTGCACGATGTCCAGCAGTTCACCGGCTGCTTGGCCTTAGTCAGCCGGTTTCTCAGCCGGCTTGGCAAGAGGGCCTTGCCCCTGTATCAGCTGATGAAGAAGATGACACCATTTGAATGGAACGACCAGGCAAACGAAGCTTTCGGGGATCTCAAGTGCATGCTCTCCACCACACCCGTCCTGGCCGCACCGGCCGAGAAGGAGCTGTTGCCGCTCTACATTGCTGCAACCTCATGGTCGGTCAGCACGGTAATGGTGGTCGAGCGACCAGAGATGGGCAAGATCCAAGCCGTCCAGCGCCCGGTCTACTACCTGAGCGAGGTGCTCTCCGCCTCGAAGCAGAACTACCCGCACTACCAGAAGATGTGTTATGGCGTGTACTTCACCACCAAGAAATTAAAGCAGTACTTCCCAGAGCACGTTGTTACCGTGGTCAGCACGACCCCCCTTCGCGAAATCATCGGGTGCCGGGACGCCTCCGGCCGGGTCACCAAGTGGGTGCTCGAGCTAGCCGGCCACACCATCCTCTACGAGCCCTGCATGACGATCAAGTCCCAAGCCTTGTTCGACTTTCTCATTGACTGGACCTACACCTAGTATCTGCCACCGCCACCGGACTCAACGCACTGGCGCGCATGCACTTCGATGGCTCCAAGATGCGTCTCGGCCTAGGGGCCGGCATTGTGTTGTCCTCTCCAAAGGGCGGTCGGCTTCAGTACGCGCTCCAGATCCACTTCGCCGCCTCCAACAACGTCGCCGAGTACAAAGCCCTTGTGCATGGCCTCCGGCTTGCCAAGGAACTTGGCATCCGGCACATCCTATGCTACGGCGACTCGAATCTGGTGGTGCAGTAGTGCTCCGGCGTGTGGGACGCCCGCGATCCCAACATGGCAAGCTACCGCTTCCTCGTTCAGAAGATGTCCGGTTTCTTTGTGGGCTGCGAGCTCCTCCATGTCCCGCGCGCGGAAAATGAGGCCGCCGACACACTCGCCAAGATCGCCTCGTCCCGACAGTCCATCCCGTCCGGCGTCTCCCTCGAGCACCAGCACAAGCCGTCTGTCAAGCCGTTTCCGGACTCCGAGTCTATCTACGTTCCGGACGACCCGGCCGCGCCTCAACCCAGCCCGGGGACCCGGCCCAGTGTTCGAACCCGGCCCGGGGACTGCTGTGCCCGACCCAGCCGCCGTCATCCTCGACCTAGCTGCCGCCGTTCCTAACCCGGGGGCTGCTAACCCCGGCCTGGGGACTGCTGACCCCGGCCTGGGGACTGCCGCCCCGGAACCCACCTTGGTGGCCGTCTTCACCGTGGTAACTGCTCCATCATGGGCCCTGCCCATTTCAGAGTTTTTGGAGGACGGGGTTCTCCCCATGGATGAAACCGAGGCCCGACAAGTACAACGTCGGGCGTCCGCCTACATCATCATCAACAACGAGCTCGTCAAGCGTAGCTCCACCGGCGTGTTTCAGCGCTGCATCGAGCAGGACCGGGGCATTGAGATCCTCCTCAACATACACCAGGGCGAGTGAGGGCACCATGCTGCCTCGCGGTCCTTGGTGGCCAAGGCTTTCTGCCATGGTTTTTACTGGCCCACGGCCCTCTAAGATGCCGAGTCGCTCATCCTCAAGTGTGAGGGATGCCAGCACTTCAGCAAGCGCAGCCACCAGCCAGCCACGGCACTCCGGACCATCCCGATCACTTGGCCTTTCGCGGTCTTGGGACTCGACATGGTGGGACCCTTCAAGACCGCTCGAGGCGGCATGACGCATTTACTGGTGGCGGTGGACAACTTCACCAAATGGATCGAAGCAAGGCTGATCAAGAAGCTGGATGGGCGAACAACCGTCCGATTCCTCAAAGATATCGCGGTGCGCTATGACATGCCGAACAGCATCATCACGGACAATGGCACCAACTTCACCAAGGGCGCGCTCGCGTAATACTGCTTCGCCTCAACCTGGCATCCGTGGCACACCCACAGTCCAACGGCCAGGTCGAGCGGTCCAACGGCCTCATCTTATCCGGCATCAAGCCATGACTCGTCGAGCTGCTCGTCCGCTCACCCGGCAGCTGGCTCAACGAGTTGTCGACCGTCCTCTAGAGCCTCCGCACCACGCCAAACCGGTCGACCGGGTTCACCCCATTCTTCCTCGTCTACGGAGCCGAAGCCGTCATCCCGACCGACGTCGAGTTTGACTCGCCGCACGTCATGATGTACACTGAAGCCGAAGCCAAAGAAGCCGTGAAGACAATGTCGACCTACTCGAAGAAGCACGCCTCCTAGCACTCAGCCGATCAGCCATCTACCAGCTAGGCCTAAGGCACTACCACAGCAAGAAGATCAAGCCCCTAGCATTCCGGGAGGGAGACCTCGTCCTCCGACTCGTCCAACAGCAAGCCGGCCAACACAAGTTGTCCTCCCCATGGGAGGGTCCCTTCATCATCAGCAAGGCCTTGTGTGACCGCAATGCCTACTACCTCATCGGCGCCCACAAGTCAAACAAGTGCAAGATAGACACCGCCGGCAAAGAGACAACCCGGCCGTGGAACGTAGAACTCCTCCGCTCGTTTTACAGTTAGCTGTGTGCATGTTTGTATCACTGCCTTTTGTAATCATATGAAAACTATGGGGTCCCCGAACGATGCTCGGGGGCTGCCCCTTTTGACCAAGCTTTTGTATCTCCTACATTATGCATCATTTTCTTCTCAAGCCAACCCCACCGCTGGTTCGACTTGCTCGACCCGGGGGCTGGCCGACTTGGCCACCACCCGCCGCCTTCCTTAGTAATTCATGACATGTTGAGGTCACTGCGGCCCTCCACTTTTCCCTACGCCATAGAACCGGCTTCGGCTGTTGGTTGGCAAGCACAACGGGTCATAGCACCAACGCGCCACAAATACTAAGTCAGGGCCGTCGAATTGCCCAACCCGACCCCGACACTTCAAGTTGCCGCACGACCGGCTGCTCGCCAACTGGCTCCATCGGATTGCCGCCAGCCGGCCCAGTGGGTGTTTCGCTCGCGCTCAACATTTCAAAAAGCCTAAGTATCGCACAGTCTCAAAGGCCAAACTCCTTATCGTGAACCGGAGCCTCGGCCGTCAGACTCGCGGGGCGGAGGCCCAAGAGGGGAAGGTCGCAAGAACACGGCTCAAGAAACGAAAGGCAAAAGTGCAAGCATCCACGGAATATATACATCACAAATTTAAAAGACAGGCCCAAGGCCAGAGTTCATTACACCCGAACACCCCCAGTGGGTGGGTGTACCCGCTACCTAACAGAAATTTTTACTAAGATTAACAAGGCAGCCTCAGACATCTCCAGCACCGGGTCGCGCAGCTGTCGGCTCCTCCTCGGCGGCCTCCGGGTTCACCGAGGTGCCGACATCCTCCTCTCCGACATCATCGTCGCCGTAGATGCCCGTCACCTCATGTCGGATTACGGGTTCTAGCAAACCCTTGAGGTTCGAACAATGGGGTGTGCACGAAGATCTCTCTCCCCCTATCTCACACTCTCGCAACGATCTCAAAGCGTAGCTCACCGAAGCCGAGGAACAACGGACACAAGAGTTTATACTAGTTCGAGCCACCGTTGTGGTGTAATACCCTACTCCAGTGTGGTGTGGTGGATTGCCTTGTAGGCTAAGGATGAACAAGTACAAGGGAAGAACACCCTCCTGAGGAGAGGTGTTCTTGAGCTCGATGAGCTTGTGTGGTTGCCTTGGTGGAATGGATCCGGTCTAAGATCAGATGATCTCCCCCTCCTATGGTGGTGGCTAGTCCTATTAATAGAGGCTCGGGTCCTCTTCCCAAATATTAGTTGGGAAGGGATCCCACAATGGCCAATTTGAAAGGGGACAACTAGTAAAAGTTATCCTGACAAAAGGTGGTCTTTGCCTGCCAAAGGCTCTGGTGGTGACGCCGTCGTGGGCTCCGTGATGACCTCCATCCTGTCGTCCTGCTGGCCTTGGTCTCGTTGCACTGACATGGAAACCTTTTCCTGATGCCTCGGGACTCCTTGCCTGCACCTGCCTCTTTAGCACCAAAGAGGCAACTGGTACTCTGCGCCTGCTAGCGCCCTCCTGGTCTTTGTCGTCATGGCTCACATCATGCGAACCTCGTGAGGTGCCCCTCGTCTTGATCTCTCCGCTCCTCGCGAGCCAGCCTAGCGAAGCTGCCCCCGAGGAGGTCTTGTGTCATCCGCCTCGTGAAGCTTGGCCCCTCGCGAGGGTCTTGAGTGGTTGTTGATGAAGATGGGTCGTACCAGGCCGCTAGAGGAGCCACACCCTGGGCTGCAGGCAGGCAAGTCTGGGTACCCCCGTTCCCAGGATGCCGATAATAGCCCCCGGGCCCAAGGCGCGCTCGTACTTGGCTTCACGGCGAAGCCAAGGGTCAAGTGCGGAGTGCGATACGTCTCCAACGTATCTATAATTTTTGATTGTTCCACGCTATTATATTGTCTGTTTTGGATGTTTATGGGCTTGATTATACACTTTGATATTATTTTTGGGACTAACCTATTAACCTAGAGCCCAGTGCCAGTTTTTGTTTTTTCCTTGTTTTAGAGTATTGCAGAAAAGGAAAATCAAACGGAGTCCAATTGACCTGAAACTTCATGGAACTTATTTTTGGAACGGAAGCAATCCAGAAGACTTGGGGTGTACGTAAGGAAGCAACGAGGAAGGCACAAGGCAGGGGGCGCGCCCACCCCCCCTGGGCGCGTGATGACCCACAAGTATAGGGGATCTATCGTACTCCTTTCGATAAGTAAGAGTGTCGAACCCAATGAGGAGCAGAAGGAAATGATAAGCGGTTTTCAGCAAGGTATTCTCTGCAAGTACTGAAATAAGTGGTAACAGATAGTTTTGTGATAAGATAGATTGTAACGAGCAACAAGTAACAAAAGTAAATAAAGTGCAGCAAGGTGGCCCAATCCTTTTGTAGCAAAGGACAAGCCGGAACAAACTCTTATAATAGGAAAAGTGCTCCCGAGGACACATGGGAATATCGTCAAGCTAGTTTTCATCACGTTCATATGATTCGCGTTCGATACTTTGATAATTTGATATGTGGGTGGACCGGTGCTTGGGTGCTTTTCTTACTTGAACAAGCATCCCACTTATGATTAACCTCTATTGCAAGCAACCGCAACTACAACAAAAGTATTAAGGTAAACCTAACCATAGCATGAAACATATGGATCCAAATCAGCCCCTTACGAAGCAACGCATAAGCTAGGGTTTAAGCTTCTGTCACTCTAGCAACCCATCATCTACTTATTACTTCCCAATGCCTTCCTTAGGCCCAAATAATGGTGAAGTGTTATGTAGTCGACGTTCACACAACACCACTAGAGGCTAGACAACATACATCTTATCAAAATATCAAACGAATACCAAATTCACATGACTACTAATAGCAAGACTTCTCCCTTGTCCTCAGGAACAAACGTAATTACTCACAAAGCATATTAATGTTCATAATCAGACGGGTAATAATATGCATATAGGATCTGAACATATGATCTTTCACCAAATAAACCAATTAGCATCAACTACAAGGAGTAATCAACACTACTAGCAACCTACTAGCACCAATCCTGGACTTTGAGACAAGAATTGGATACAAGAGATGAACTAGGGTTTGGAGATGAGATGGTGCTGGTGAAGATGTTCATGGATATTGCCCTCTCCCGATGAGAGGAGCGTTGGTGATGACGATGGTGATGATTTCCCCTTCTCGGAGGGAAGTACCCCCGGCAGAACAGCTCTGCCGGAGCTCTAGATTGGATCCGCCAAGGTTCCGCCTCGTGGCGGCGGAGTCTCGTCTCGAAAAATTCCTCTTCATTTGTTTCTCATCGAAAGACCTCATATAGGAGAAGATGGACGTCGGAGAGCCACCAGGGGGCCCACGAGGTAGGGGCGCGCCCTAGGGGGGCGCCCCCCACCCTCGTGAGCAGGGTGTGGGCCCCCTGGCCTTCATCTTTGGCGAGTATTTTTCTTTATTTATTTTAAGACGTTCTATGGAGTTTCAGGACTTTTGGAGTTGCGCAGAATAGGTCTCTAATAATTGCTCCTTTTCCAGCCCAGAATTCTAGCTGTCGGCATTCTCCCTCCTTATGTAAACCTTGTAAAATAAGAGAATAGCCATAAATATTGTGATATAAAGTGAAATAACAGTCCATAATGCGATAAATATCGATATAGAAGCATGATGCAAAATGGACGTATCAGCGCGCTCTCCACCCTCGTGAGCCCATCGTGGCTCCCCTGACGTACTTCTTCCTCTCATATATACCCATATATCCTAAAAACTTCGGGGAGCACAATAGATCGGGAGTTCCGCCACCAGAAGCCTCCGTAGCCACCGAAAACCAATCTAGACCCGTTCCGGCACCCTGCCGGAGGGGGAATCCCTCTCCGGTGGCCATCTTCATCAACCCGGTGCTCTCCATGACGAGGAGGTAGTAGTTCTCCCTTGGGGCTGAGGGTATGTACCAGTAGCTATGTGTTTGATCTCTCTCTCTCTCTCTTGTTCTTGAGGTGATACGATCTTGATGTATCGCGAGCTTTGCTATTATAGTTGGATCTTATGATGTTTCTCCCCCCTCTACTCTCTTGTAATGGATTGAGTTTTCCCTTTGAAGTTATCTTATCGGATTGATTCTTTAAGAATTTGAGAACACTTGATGTATGTCTTGCGTGGGATATCCCTGGTGGCAATGGGGTATTCTATTGATCCACTTGATTTATGTTTTGGTGATCAACTTGCGGGTTCCGTGACCTTGGGAATATATGCATAGGGGTTGACACACATTTTCGTCTTGACTCCCCAGTAGAAGCTTTGGGGCGCTCTTTGAGGTTCTATGTGTTGGTTGAATAGATGAATCTGGGATTGTGTGATGCATATCGTATAATCATACCCACGGATACTTGAGGTTACATTGGAGTATCTAGGTGACATTAGGGTTTTGGTTTATTTGTGTCTTAAGGTGTTATTCTAGTACGAACTCTAGGGCTGTTTGTGACACTTATAGGAATAGCCCAACGGATTGATTGGAAAGAATAACTTTGAGGTGGTTTCGTACCCTACCATAATCTCTTCATTTGTTCTCCGCTATTAGTGGCTTTGGAGTGACTCTTTGTTGCATGTTGAAGGATAGTTGTGTGATCCAATTATGTTATTATTGTTGAGGGAACTTGCACTAGTGAAAATATGAACCCTAGGCCTTGTTTCAACGCATTGCAATACCGTTTGTGCTCACTTTTATCATTAGTTAACTTGCTGTTTTTATAATTTCAGATTACAAAAACCTACATCTACCTTCCATATACCACCTGTATCACCATCTCTTCGCCGAACTAGTGCACCTATACAATTTACCATTGTATTGGGTGTGTTGGGGACACAAGAGACTTTTTGTTATTTGGTTGCAGGGTTGCTTGAGAGAGACCATCTTCATCCTACGCCTCCTACGGATTGATAAACCTTAGGTCATCCACTTGAGGGAAATTTGCTACTGTCCTACAAACCTCTGCACTTGGAGGCCCAACAACGTCTACAAGAAGAAGGTTGTGTAGTAGACATCAAGCTCTTTTCTGACGCTGTTGCCGGGGAGGTTAGCACTTGAAGGTATATCTTTACATCTTGCGATCGAATCTTTTTGTTTCTTGTTTTAGCACTAGTTTAGTTTATAAAAGAAAACTACAAAAAATGGAATTGAGTTTGCCTCATACGCTTCATCTTTTTAATATCTTTCGTAAGTATGATGGAAAGGAAAATTGTGCCAAAGTGTTAGAAAAAGAATGCATTAAAATGTTTGGCATTAAATCTTTGAATGATGAGCATGATTGCGATGTTGTTAGTATGAACTCCTTGAATATCCATAGTACTAATGATGATTGCACTAGTTATGATGAAAATGTCTCCTATAAACATGTCAATTTTTGTGGAGTGCATTGGGTTTGCAAGTACACGCCAAATAGGGAAGATAGATATTGCAAGAGGCATAAGCATTTAGAAACTAAATGGTTGCAAGAAGGCTAGATGTTTGTGCTGAAAATTTAAACTTTCTTAGCCGTACTTGTGAACTTTGCAATGAACGTGATCATTTCAGTACCCAATGCAAATTGTTTCATGATCGTATCGTGTCCAAAAATTGTGATGACTTGATTTCCCTTGCACATCATAATGAACTTAGTTTGCTCTTGGGTTATGAAGAAATGAAACGTATAACTAAGGTTATTCCAGAATTTGCCCTTTATAGAGTTCTTAATTTCGATCTAGAAGAAATTTATATGTATTGTGCAGTGAATTGCATTGAAAATCCTTATATTGCCAATTACATAAAGAAAATAAAACAAATAGAGGATGACGAGAATACTAATGAAAGGGAAGAGACTTCCCAATATTCTCCTATTATTTCTTATGATGAATCAGGTAACGAGGAGGAGCCTTCTATTCAACCAATCTCATTAATAAGAAGCTCCAAAAAGAGGATTAAACCCCCACATGATGTGAAGAAGAAAAAGAAAATATGGAGAAGCAAAGGTAAAAAGGTATCTCTCCCAAATGATGTTGCTCCTATTACTCCTTGTGATGATGATAATTGCTATACTATTGGTGCTATCCATGCTATTAATGATGAGAGTGATTATGCTTATGATATGAAAAGGCCCAAGCTTGGGGATGCTATGTTTGATGAAGATGATGTTTTTGAGAATATATTTGCTGCAATTAATGTTAGTCCCAAGCTTGGGGATGCTACATTTAATGAAGGTTATATTTTTAGTCTCCCAAGTTTTGATATGCAAATTTATAATGATGATAGCATGCCTCCTACTTATGATGATTATATTGATGAAAGTGGGTTTGGAAGAGTGTCAACTTTAGGAAGTAATGATCCCACTATTTTGGAGGATGTTGAATCTTATTATGATAATTATGAAAGTGGATTTGGAGAGGTCATGACTTTATTTAGGGATGATTCCACTATCTTGGAAGAGGTTTCAACCGATTATGATGAGAACAAAGTTGCTACGTATGATGATTATTGTGATGATACATATGCTATAAAAAGTAGTGATGATTATATTTATAAAAAATTTCATGATTATGATTACCCCTTTTCTAAACATTACTCTTTTAATTTGGAAACAATCTATAGTATTCGAGTCTCTTATGATACTCCCACTATTCCGAATGAGAAGAATTTTGCTTCTGTGGAGAGTAATAAAATTTCTATGCTTGTAGATCATGAAAAGAATGCTTTAGGTGCTGGTTATATTGTTGAATTAATTCATGATACTACTGCAAATTATTATGAGGGAGGAATATATGCTTGTAGGAATTGCAATAATATCAAGTTTCCTCTCTATGTGCTTAAAGTTTTGAAGTTATGCTTGTTTTGCCTTCCTATGCTAGTTGATTATTGTTCCCATAAGTTGTTTGTTCACAAAATACCTATGAATAGGAAGTGGGTTAGACTTAAATGTGCTATTCATATTCTTCATGATGCTCTCTTTATGTTTCAATTCTTATCTTTTATGTGAGCATCATTGAAATCATCATGCCTAGCTAGGGGCGTTAAACGTTAGCGCTTGTTTGGAGGCAACCCAATTGTATTTTTGTCCTTTGCTTTTTGCTCCTCTTTAGTAATAAATAATTTATCTAGCCTCTGTTTATATGTGGTTTTATGCTTTTAATTAGTCTTTGTGCCTTTGGGAAGACTTGGGGGAGTCTTTGCGATCATGCTGTAAAAAACAGAAACTTTAGCGCTCACGAGAATTGCTGCCAGTTTATTTTGGAGAGTGCCATTTAGTTAATTCTTTTTTCAGATGATTAATAGATAAATTCCTCAGGTCCACTAATTTATTTGATAATTTTATGAGTTCCATAAGTGGTCGAAACCTACAGATTACTACAGACTGTTCTGTTTTTGACAGATTCTGTTTTCATTGTGTTGTTTACTTATTTTGATGAATCTATGAGTAGTATCGGAGGGTATGAACCATAGATAAGTTGGAATACAGTAGATATTACACCAATATGAATTTATAATGAGTTCACAACATTACTGAAGAGGTGATTTGTTTTCTTTCGCTAATGGAGCTTACGAGTTTTCTGTTAAGTTTTGTGTTGGACGTCGGAGAGCCATGAGGGGGCCCACGAGGTAGGGGCGCGCCCCCCACCCTCATGAGTAGGGTGTGGGCCCCCTGGCCTTCATCTTTGGCGAGGATTTTTTTTATTTATTTTAATACGTTCCGTGGAGTTTCAGGACTTTTGGAGTTGCGCAGAATAGGTCTCTAATAATTGCTCCTTTTCCAGCCCAGAATTCCAGCTGCCGGCATTGTCCCTCCTTATGTAAACCTTGTAAAATAAGAGAGAATAGCCATAAGTATTGTGATATAAAGTGAAATAACAGTCCATAATGCAATAAATATCGATATAAAAGCATGATGCAAAATGGACGTATCAACTCCCCCAAGCTTAGACCTCGCTTGTCCTCAAGCGAAAAGCCGATAACAATAAATATGTCCTCATGTTTAGAGGTAGAGGCGTCGATAAAAAATAAAATACGGACATGAAGGCATCATGATTATTCTCATAACAGCAACATATATAGCTTTTGTCATATGATTACTTATGTTCAAGTGATGATCTATTCACAATGCAAAAGTATAAATCATAAACCTTATTGGGCTCCGACAAACTATAATCTCAGTCATTGAAGCAATTTTGCAATTTATCATAACATCGGAAAGAGTCTATGTCAGAGCTAAAAAGCAAGTCCACATACTCAACTATCATTTAGTCCTCCATAATTGCTAACACTCATGCGATACTTGTGGTTACGGAGTTTTAATCGAACACAGAGAAAGATAGGGGCTTATAGTTTTGCCCCACAACCTTTTACCTCAAGGGTAATGTCAACAATAATGGTTCATGCTCCCCTACATCCAATTATATATATATATATCATGTTCTTTCCAACATGCTGAGCTTGCCAAAGGATAAAATGAAAAAGAAAAGGTGAAGATCACCATGACTCTTGCATAAGGTAGGAGATAATAATAAAGGATAGGCCCTTCGCAGAGGGAAGCAAAGGTTGCCATGCGCTTTTATGGTTGGATGCACAAAATCTCAATGCGAAAGAACGTCACTTTATATTGCCCCTTGTGATATGAACCTTTATTATGCAGTCCATAGCTTTTATTACTTCCACATCACAAGATCGTATAAAGCTTATTTCTCCCACACCAATCAATCATACATATTTAGAGCAATTTTTATTGCTTTGCACCGATGACAACTTACTTGAAGGATCTTACTCAATCCATAGGTAGATATGGTGGACTCTCATGGCAAAAATGGTTTAAGGGTATTTGTAAGCACAAGTAGTATTTCTACTTGGTGCTGAGAATTTGGCTAGCATGAGGGGGAAAGGCAAGCTCAACAAGTTAGAGGATCCATGACAACATACTTTATCTTAGATATAAGAAAGACATAACTCATTACGTTGTCTTCCTTGTCCAACATCAACTCTTTAGCATGTCATATTTTAATGAGTGCTCCCAATCATAAAAGTTGTCAATGATAATATATCTATATGTGAAAACCTCTCTTTCCTTATTACTTCCTATTAATTGCAACAATGACCAAAGCTATGCTTGCCAACTCCCAACAACTTTTAATCATCATACTCTTTCTATGTGAAGTCATTACTCTCAATAAGATCAATATGAACTTTTTGTTTCTTTTTATTCTTTTTCTCTTTTCTTTTATTCGCCCAAGATCATGCCAAAATAATCAAGCCCTTGACTCAACACTAATCTTTATTATATATATCTCATAGACTCGATTACAAAGGGAGATCATAAAGCAAAACTCAAAACTAAATCATGCCATAAACTTTATTCTACTAGATCAAGATACTACTAATAGGATCGAACTAAGAAAAACGGTAAAGATAGGAGTTGTTATTGTGATACGATACCGGGGCACCTCCCCCAAGCTTGGCAGTTGCCAAGGGGAGTGCCCATACCCATGTGATTATGTCTCCTTTGTCGGTGAAGAAGGTGGAGGTGACGGATAATCGCACATCGAGCGTAACAGGTCCTCCAGCTTGCGAATAATGCCCATGAGTGCGACAATATGCTCCTTCAACAAAATATTTTCTTGTGTGAGATACTTGTTTTGTATACGAGCTAACTCAATCATCTTGAAAGCTTCAATCTCAGTTGGGGTAAGAAGGTTATGATCAAGTTGAAGGATGTCTTTTGCTTCCGGAGCTTGATCCTCCATGGCCTTCTTGATCCTTTCATCCATGTTGACCCTCGTGGGTTCTTCCCTCTTCAGATCTTTCTTCATTAGCCAAGCATTGTTGTCACCATTGTTGGAGGAGGGAGACGACATCATGCCTTGCCTGGAAAACCCTGACAGAAAGTAGCTCGAAACAAGAACAGAGGAGGTTTGCGTGATACGGGAGTCAAAACCTTCGGGAGAATATATAATGAATTTTTACCGAGCTAAATACGTAACGTGCAAGAAAACGGAGTCCGGAAGGCACACGAGGTGCTCACGAGGTAGGGGCGCGCCCAGGGGGGTAGGGCCCGCCCACCACCCTGGTGGGGCCCTCGTGTCCTTCCCGGACTGTTACTTATTTTTCTATTTTTCAAAATATTCCAAAACGGAGAAATATTGCCTTAAAATTGTTTTGGAGTCGGTTTACTTACCGTACCACATACCTATTCCTTTTCGGAGTCTGAAACGTTCCGGAAAGTGTCTCTTATGTATTCCTCCGGGGTTACGGTTTCAATAATATTGGTTTCAACATTTATGGGATTACCTGAGATATAATGTTTGATTCTTTGACCGTTTACCACTTTTGGATTTGTGCCCTCGAAGTTGTTGATCTTTATGGCACCGGAACGATAGACCTCTTCGATAACATAGGGGCCTTCTCATTTAGAGAGAAGTTTTCCTGCAAAAAATCTTAAACGAGAGTTGTATAGCAATACATAATCACCTACATTAAACTCATGCTTTTGTATCCTTTTGTCATGCCATCTTTTAACTTTTTCTTTAAACAACTTGTCATTTTCATAAGCTTGGGTTCTCCATTCATCAAGTGAGCTAATATCAAATAACCTCTTCTCACCGGCAAGTTTAAAATCATAATTAAGCTCTTTAATAGCCCAATATGCCTTATGTTCTAGTTCGAGAGGTAAGTGACATGCTTTTCCATAGACCATTTTATACGGAGACATACCCATAGGATTTTTATATGCAGTTCTATAAGCCCATAATGCATCATCAAGTTTCTTGGACCAATTCTTTCTAGACCTATTAACAATCTTTTGCAAAATTAATTTGAGCTCTCTATTGCTCAACTCTACTTGACCACTAGACTGTGGGTGATAAGGAGATGCAATTCTATGATTAACATCATATTTAGCAAGCATTTTACAGAAAGCACCATGAATAAAGTGTGAACCACCATCAGTCATTAAGTATCTAGGGACTCCAAACCTCTGGAAAATAACTTCCTTAAGCATTTTAATAGAAGTGTTATGATCAGCACTACTAGTTGGAATAGCTTCTACCCACTTAGTAACGTAATAAACATGAACTAGAATATGTGTGTATCCATTAGAGGAAGGAAAGGGTCCCATATAGTCAAAGCCCCAAACATCAAATGGTTCAATAACAAGTGAATAATTCATAGGCATTTCTTGACGTCTACTAATATTACCAATTCTTTGACATTCATCACAAGATAAGACAAACTTACGAGCATCCTTGAAGAGAGTAGGCCAATAAAAACCAGATTGCAATACCTTATGTGCAGTTCTATCTCCGGCGTGGTGTCCTCCATAAGACTTGGAATGACACTTGCGTAGGATCTGTTCCTGTTCATGCTCAGGTACACAACATCTAATAACACCATCTACTCCTTCTTTATAAATATGTGGGTCATCCCAAAAGTAATGTCTCAAATCATAGAAGAACTTTTTATTTTGCTGGTATGTGAAGCTAGGTGGTATAAACTTAGCAACAATATAATTAGCATAATCGGCATACCATGGAGTGCTATGAGAAGTACTTATAACATTTAATTGTTCATCAGGAAAGCTATCATTGATAGGTAGTGGGTCATCAAGAATATTTTCTAACCTAGACATGTTGTCTGCAACGGGGTTCTCAGCTCCCTTTCTATCAACAATATGCAAATCAAACTCTTGTACCAAGAGAACCCATCTAATAAGTCTAGGTTTAGCATCTTTCTTTTCCATAAGGTATTTAATAGCAGCATGATCAGTTTGAATAGTTACTTTAGAATCAACAATATAAGATCTAAACTTATCACAAGCGAATACAACTGCTAAGAGTTCTTTTTCAGTAGTAGCATAATTTCTTTGAGCATTGTCTAGAGTCTTACTAGCATAGTGAATAACATTTAATTTCTTATCAACTCTTTGCCCTAGAACAACACCTACAGCATAATCACTAGCATCACACATAATTTCAAAGGGTAAGTTCCAATCAGGTGGCTGAACAACAGGTGCAGAGACTAATGCTTTCTTAAGTATTTCAAATGCTTCTACACAATCATCATCAAAGACAAATGGTATATCTTTTTGCAATAAATTAGTCAGAGGCCGAGAAATTTTTGAGAAGTCCTTAATGAACCTCCTATAAAATCCAGCGTGACCAAGGAAACTTCTTATACCTTTGATGTCTGTGGGAGTCCTGGATTAGGGGGTCTCCGGACAGCCGGACTATCTCCATTGGCCGGACTATTAGACTGTGAAGATACAAGATTGAAGACTTCGTCTCGTGTCCGGATGGTACTCTAATTGGCGTGGAAGGAAAGCTAGGCAATACAGATATGGATATCTCCTCCTTTGTAACCGACCTTGTGTAACCCTAGCCCTCTCCGGTGTCTATGTAAACCGGAGGGTTTTAGTCCATAGGACACAACAACTACAACATACAATCAGACCATAGGCTAGCTTCTAGGGTTTAGCCTCTCTCTTCTCGTGGTAGATCTACTCTTGTACTACCCATATCATCAATATTAATCAAGCAGGACATAGGGTTTTACCTCCATCAAGAGGGCCCGAACCTGGGTAAAACATCGCGTTCCCTGCCTCCTGTTACCATCCGCCTTAGACGCACAGTTCGGGACCCCCTACCCGAGATCCACCGGTTTTGACACCGACACTGGTGCTTTCATTGAGAGTTCCTCTGTGTCGTCGCCGTTAGGCTTGATGGCTCCTACTATCATCGATAGCGATGCAGTCCAGGGTGAGACTTTTCTCCCCGTACAAATCTTTGTCTTCGGCGGCTTTGCACTGCGGGCCAATTCGCTTGGCCATCTGGAGCAGATTGAAAGTTACGCCCCTGGCCACCAGGTCAGGTTTGGAAGCTTAAACTACACGGCCGATGTCCGTGGAGACTTGATCTTCAACGGATTCGAGCTTCTGCCTTGTGCGTCATGCGGTCACGATGAGTGTGATTTAGCTCTACCATCGGACAGTGTCCAGGAGATCGCACAGGCAGCCGCTCCGACCCTCAATTCGGAGCCAGTCGCGCCATCCGTGGACGGGTGGATGGACCCCGCCACGGAGGCCTTACCCTCAGCGGCGATCGAGCCAAACATCGACCTTACCTTGCATGAGAGCCGTGTTGTTAAACTGCCGGATCCTTCTCCGGCCAGGGACTCCGAGCCGCCTGCGCCCGTTCCTATTGAATCCGATTGGGCGCCGATCATGGAGTTTACCTCCACGGATATTTTTCAGCACTCGCCCTTTGGCGACATACTGAACTCATTAAGGTCTCTCTCCTTGTCAGGACGATCCTGGCCGAACTATGTCCGGCAGGATTGGGATGCGGACGACGAAGAAATTCGCGGCCCACCCACCACCCACTTAGTAGCCACTGTCGATGACTTAACCGACATGCTCTACTTCGACTTCGAAGACATCGACGGTATGGACGACGATGCGGGGGACGAAGAGGAACCACTGCCCACAGGGCACTGGACAGCCACCTCATCATATGATATATACATGGTGGATACACCCAAAGAAGGCAATGGCCACGAGATAGCGGAGGATGACCCCTCCAAGAAGCAACCCAAGCGCCGACGTCAGCGGGGCCGCTCTAAGTCCCACCAAAGCAAAAGTGGTGACACCGGCACAGGAGATAATAATACTCCGGATAGTGCCGAAGACAATAACAATCCCCTCCAGCAAGATTTAGAGCAGGAGGATGGAGAAGCCAGCCCTCCTGAGAGCGCGGCAGATGGAGAGGCGGAGGATGATAATTACATGCCCCCCTCCGAAGACGAGGCAAGCCTTGGCGACAACGAATTTGCCGTGCCAGAGGATCCCGTCGAACAAGAGCGCTTCAAACGCCGGCTTATAGCCACGGCAAATAGCCTTAAGAAAAAGCAGCAGCAGCTTCAAGCTGATCAAGATCTGCTAGCTGACAGATGGACCGAAGTCCTCGCGGCCGAGGAATATAAACTCGAGCGCCCCTCCAAGAGTTACCCAAAATGCAGGTTGCTACCCCGACTAGAGGAAGAAGCGTATGACGCGGATGATCGGCCACCTCGTGGCCGCGATAGAGAGGCATTCCAGCCAAAAACTCAGCCTGCACCCCGACGCCATTCAAAAAAAAAGGCATGGGGAGATGCGCCAGACCTGCGAGACATATTGGAGGACAAAGCAAAGCATGCAAGATTGATCTACAGATCACAGGGGCGTGCCACTACGCGAGACGATAAACGTCACACCGAATATAGTAAAAGTAAATCCGGCTGGGCCGAACACAGCGGGCAAGACCCATTCGAGCTGCGTCGCGATATAGCCCAATACAGAGGCGCCTCACACCCCTTATGCTTCACAGACGAAGTAATGGATCATGAAATCCCAGAAGGTTTCAAACCTGTAAATATTGAATCATACGACGGCACAACAGATCCCGCGGTATGGATTGAGGATTTCCTCCTCCACATCCACATGGCCCGCGGTGATGACTTACACGCCATCAAATACCTCCCACTAAAGCTCAAGGGACCAGCGCAGGATTGGCTTAACAGCTTGCCAGTAGAGTCCATTAGCTGTTGGGAAGATCTGGAAGCCGCATTCCTCGACAACTTTCAAGGCACTTATGTGCGGCCACCAGATGCCGATGACTTGAGCCACATAATTCAGCAGCCAGAAGAATCGGCCAGGCAATTCTGGACTCGGTTCCTAACAAAGAAAAATCAAATCGTCGACTGTCCAGATGCAGAGGCCCTAGCGGCTTTCAAACACAACATCCGCGATGAATGGCTAGCCCGGCACCTTGGTCAGGAAAAGCCGAAATCTATGGCAGCCCTCACGACACTCATGACCCGCTTTTGTGCGGGAGAAAACGGGTGGCTAGCTCGCAGTAATAACATATCAAAGAACCATGGTACTTCGGATACCAAGGACGGCAATAGCAGGTCACGTCGCAACAAACATCAGTGCCGCATTAACAGTGATAATAACAAGGATACGACAGTCAATGCCGGATTCAAAGGCTCTAAACCCGGTCAGCGGAAAAAGCCATTCAAACAAAGTATGCCAGGTCCGTCCAGCTTGGACCGTATACTCAATCGCTCGTGTTAAAGACACGGCACCCCAGAAAATCCATCCAATCACACCAACAGGGATTATTGGGTGTTCAAGCAGGCCGGCAAGTTAGTTGCCGAAAATAAGGACAAGGGGCCACATAGCGATGGCGAGGAGGAGCCCCAGCAGCCACACACCGGAGGACAGAAGAGGTTTCCCCCACAAGTGCAGACGGTGAACATGATATATGCAACCCACATCCCCAAGAGGGAGCGGAAGCGTGCGCTCAGGGACGTATATGCGTTGGAGCCAGTCGCCCCAAAGTTCAACCCATGGTCCTCCTATCCGATCACTTTCGACCGCAGGGACCATCCCACTAGTATCCGTCATGGCAGATTCGCCACACTGGTTCTGGACCCAATCATTGACGGATTTCACCTCACTCGAGTCCTTATGGATGGCGGCAGCAGCCTGAACCTGCTTTATCAAGACACAGTGCGCACAATGGGTATAGACCCCTCAAGGATCAAACCCACAAAAACGACCTTTAAAGGCGTCATTCCAGGCGTAGAGGCCCATTGCACAGGCTCAATTACACTGGAAGTGGTCTTCGGATCCCTGGATAACTTCCGAAGCGAAGAGTTAATCTTCGACATAGTCCTGTTCCGCAGTGGTTATCATGCACTGCTCGGGCGAACCGCATTTGCGAGATTCAATGCGATACCGCATTATGAATACATCAAGCTCAAGATGCCAGGACCCCGCGGGGTTATTACAGTCAATGGAAACACAGAGCGCTCTCTCCGAACCGAGGAGCACACCACGGCCCTCGCAGCAGAAGCGCAAAGCAGCCTCTCAAGGCAATCCACCGGTTCGGCGTTTCAAGACCCGGACACCTTCAAGCGCGCTCGGAGCAATCGGCAACTAGACCGCCTGGCACGATCTGAGCTCGCGTAGCAATGCGGCCCCCACCCCAGTCCCAGCCAAACGGCAAAACTCGTGCCACGCGTACATAACCACGCATTAAAAATACCATGGGCACAAGTGGGGAGGGGGGCACAACTGCGGCACGCCCCAAGAGACGGCTTAAACCGCACTAGGGGCTTCCCGTTTGGTTATTTTTCTCTTTTTCAGGACCTTAATCTCTGGAAACCCTGTCCGGCAGCACTATTGCCGAACACATGATGTAGCAACCAAGGAGGCAGAAAGCTACGTCACACCATGGTATTCCCAGGTGGATTACAATAACGAGCGAAATATTTCATTTAATACTATTCCTCAGCTTGCCCTTGGAAGGGAAATAGCCCTACTCTTTGCTTATCGCACCATCTGTATCATTCTGCTTTAACGCACCTTTTTGAATAAACAATGCATAACATTACGACTATTATTGCATTCTTGTTATATATGTGTGTTCAATAATGACGCCTTGCAACCGTACACTTTGGTACGGCCAATACACCAGGGGCTTACGTACCCCACAATATGGTGTGAAAAGTCCGAACACTTTCACAAGTGCGGCACCCCGAACTTATAGCATTATATGCATCAGCTCCGAATCATGTCTTTGGTCAAATGTTGGGTTTGCCCGCCTCCTATGTTTTGGTACCTTACTTTCCACTCTATTGTCTAAGGTAGCGCTAGGAGAACTACTGCGATTGTGCCCCGGTTCTGCCGGGCTTAGCACCTCAGTAGAGAAAGCTAAAACTGACTGTCATGATAAGGCGAGAGATTGGTCGCTGTTCGGTGAGGTTTTCGAGTCCCTAAAGACTTATGCCGCTTAGGGCGAGGGGCCGGCCCTGTCCGGCTTAAAGGCATGTATCGCGCCCCGAATTCGGCCTTCTGAATACCAGGGGCTTTGCCGAAATTTAAAATTATAGAATTCTATGGCTAAGTGAGAGTGATAAAGCATTATTAGTCCGGTTGCCTTGTTCGTTGTGCTGAGCACCTCCCTCGAAGGACCCAAACATGGGAACAAGAGTGCTCAGGTTTATCCTGAACACCCCAGCACTCGTGGCATGGAGGCAGAAGCCGAGGACTATCCATCTCTCAGATTGGATAAACGACCAAATAGAAGGTAATATTTTAAATTCACACAAGCGTTGCATAGCGCATATGAAACAAGTTTGCATCATACAGGATCACACGAGCAAGTTTACTCAAATATTACATCCTTTGAACATTCGTCCGCCACAAGACGGGCACCCTTCAGGACACCCTCATAATAAATTTCGGGGGTGTGATGCTCTTTGCCCTGCGGCGGCCCTTCCTTGATCAGCTTCACGGCGTCTAGCTTCGCCCACTGCACCTTCACATGGGCGAAAGCCCGGCGTGCACCTTCGGTGCAGACGGACCGCTTGATGACCTCCAGCCGTGGGCAAGCATCCACAAGCCGCCTCACCAGGCCAAAGTAGCTGTTCGGAAGGGCGTCGCCAGGCCACAACCGGACTATAAGGCCCTTCATGGCCTGTTCGGCCGCCTTGTGCAGCTCGACCAGCTGCTTTAGCTGGTTGCTCAGAGGCATCAGGTGTTCGGTCCCAGTGTACTGAGACCAGAATAGCTTCTCTGTTGAGCATCCCTCCTCGGCCTGGTAAAATTGTGCGGCATCCGACACGCTGCGGGGCAAATCTGCGAATGCTCCTGGAGAGCTCCGAATTCGGGTAAGTAATCGGTAATTTACTTTTACATGCTTGCTCTGCATATAGAATGCCTTACCCACCGCTATCTTCTTCATTGCGTCGATCTCCTGGAGGGCCTTTTGGGCTTTGTCCTTGGCGCTTTTTGCGCTCTCGAGGGCCGCGGCAAGCTCAGACTCTCGCGTCTTCGAGTCAAGCTCCAACGCCTCGTGCTTCGTCACGAGAGCCTGGAGCTCTTGCTGCACCTCGCCCACACGAGCCTCTTGCTTTTCCCGCTTGGTGCGCTCCATGGCCGCTTTATCTTCGGCCTTGGTTAGCGCTTGCTTCAGGGTTGCCACCTCGGTCGTGGCCCCTGGCAAATATACGATGATCCTGTCATTTTGCAATCGCGTCTTCTTTTATATATACATATCTATAGACAGGGTATTACTTACCCTTGTTCTCCTCGAGCTGCCTCTTGGCAAGGCCGAGCTCTTTCTTGGACCCCTCAAGGTCCTGCTTCAGTACGGCGACCTCCGCAGTCAGTGCGGCGGATGCCAGCAGCGAAGCCTGCATACGCATATTGACATACTTATATTAGACTCCTGCGATATTATTTGATCCTCTGTTCGGTTTTTCTTTGTGAACACCGAACAAAGCATCAGGGGCTACTGTCTATGCGGTAATATTTTTCCTATATTTTAAAACACTTACCTCAAAGCCTGTTAGAAGGCTAGCACAGGCTTCAGTCAATCCGCTCTTGGCGGACTGAACCTTCTGGACCACCGCACTCATAATAGTACGGTGCTCCTTGTCGATGGAAGCGCTACGAAGCGCTTCTAGCAGATTGTCCGGTGCCTCTGGATAGACAGAGGTCACCGGCACAGGCGTCCTGCCCCTCTTAGAAGGAGACCGCCTGCCCGAGCCCGGAACCACTAGAGGTTCTGGCACGGTGTTCGGCTGAGGGCCGAACTCGGAGATCTCAGGGGCCTTGTCCCCTTGGCTCCCGGAGTCCGGGAGGCCGCCTTGAGGCCCCTTCGGGACTGTCTCCCCTCGACCCGGTGCCTCGTGAGATAGCACCTCGGCGTCATCCGCAGGATAGGGGGACGTGGCAGTCGGGACTGGATCGCTATCCATGTCCGACGAGCCCAGGGAGCCATCCGATGATACATCGATACGGGCTCGGGGCGGCCTGCATAATCATATTTCAGCGTTAGGTGAAGTAGTGCAGCAAAGGAATACTATGACTTACTCTGGTATCCGAATACTTACGACTTCCCCAGGGGCTTGGCCCTGGGCAGCCACTCGTCTTCGCCATCGGCGGCGGTGGTAGAGTAGTCCGGAAGGAGAGTTCTCCCCTTCTTGGACCCTTCGGCCTCCCCAGTCGGGGCGGCCTTCCTTTTCTTGTCTCCTCCGTCTGGAGGGGGAGCATCTTCTTCTTCCTCCTCGTCTTCGGGGGAGGAGTGTGCAGTAGAGTCATCAGACGATGAGTCCGATAACACCTGGCGTCGAGAACTCTTTCGGGTTCTCTTGGCCTTCTTGGTCTTCTCTGGCACCTTGTAAGGAGCCGGTATCAGCATCTCCGTCAGGAGAGCGTTTGCTGGGCCTTCGGGCAAGGGAGCCGGACAGTCGATCTGTCCGGCCATTTTCTGCCAGTCCTGTCAAAGGAACGGGAGTTTAGATCCCGCATGGAGTCAATCTATAAAAAATAGGTACCCTGTGAAAGGTAAAGTAGCTTACCGCACTGGCTTGGCGCTTCGCGCTGAATCCGCGATCCTCAGTAATGGGAGGGGGGACCTCGGCGCTTTTGAACAGCACCCTCCAGGCATCTTCGTGAGTTGTGTTGAAGAGCCTATTCAGAGTTCGGTGCTGGACCGGGTCGAACTCCCACAAGTTGAAGTCCCGTTGTTGGCACGGGAGGATCCGGCGGTGGAGCATGACCTGGACTACATTGACGAGTTTGAGCTTCTTGTTCACCATGTTCTGAATACATGTTTGGAGTCCGGTCAGCTCTCCCGAACTACCCCAGGACAGGCCCTTCTCTTTCCAGGAGGTGAGCCGCGTGGGGATGCCAGATCGGAACTCGGGGGGTCGCTGCCCATCCAGGGTCACGCGGCTCGGTGATGTAGAACCACCCCGATTGCCACCCCTTTATGGTTTCCACAAAGGATCCCTCGAGCCATGTAACATTGGTCATCTTGCCCACCATGGCGCCTCCGCACTCTGCCTGGCGGCCGCCCAAAACCTTCGGCTTGACATTGAAGGTCTTCAGTCATAAGCCGAAGTGGGGCTTGATGCGGAGGAAGGCCTCGCACATGATGATAAACGCCGAGATGTAGAGGATGAAGTTCGGGGCCAGATGTTGGAAATCCAGGCTGTAGTAGAACATGACCCCGGACGAATGGGTGGAGAGGGAATCCCAGTCCGCGGAGGAAATGGGTAAGGAACACTACCCTCTCATAGGGCCCGGGGGTGGGGATGAGTTGCCCCTCATCTGGGAGCCAGTGCGCGATGTCGTCGAGCAGGTATCCAGCTCTCCTCAGCTTCTTGATGTCTCCCTCCGTGACGGAGGAGACCATCCACCTGCCTCCCGCTCCAGACATGGTTGGAGAAGGTTGAGGTGGGAAGTGCGGACTTGGGCGCTAGAGCTCGAGTGTGCGAAAACGGATGAGCAAAGGAGGAAGAAGGCGTGGATGAAAAGGTGAATCCTTGTCCCTTTATATGGGCGGACGAAACTAAGTGTCCCCACTAGCCTGGTAAAACTCGCTTATCCCCCAAGAAACGTAATCGATGGTGCGGTTGGGTTACCCATGCCCGTATTGATGAGAATCCCGTGATAAGGGGACACAATATTTGCTTTGACAAGACGTGTCAAAAAATTGCCTCGCGTTATGTGCGGGGCTAGTTAAAGGAAACGGTACGAATAATCACCGGGCCACGGCTTAATGTCATGTTGCCAAAACAAGTCAGCAAATTAGATTTGTGAAAATATTATTCTCTCTACGGTGGTATGTGGAACTTATTTTGCAGGGTCGGACACTATCCTTATATTCAAATTCTTCCATGGTATATTCGAAGGAGGAACCCGCTTTGCAATGCCGAAGACAATACTGCGCGCCGGACTCATCGTCATTGAAAGCCTGGTTCGGGGGCTACTGTGGGAGTCCTGGATTAGGGGGTCTCCGGACAGCTGGACTATCTCCATTGGCCGGACTGTTAGACTGTGAAGATACAAGATTGAATACTTCGTCTCGTGTTCGGATGGGACTCTACTTGGCGTGGAAGGCAAGCTAGGCAATGCAGATATGGATATCTCCTCCTTTGTAACCGACCTTGTGTAACCCTAACCCTCTCCGGTGTCTGTATAAACCGGAGGGTTTTAGTCCGTAGGACACAACAACTACAACATACAATCAGACCATAGGCTAGCTTCTAGGGTTTAGCCTCTCCGATCTAGTGGTAGATCTACTCTTGTACTACCTGTCGGTGTCAAAACCGGCGGATCTCGGGTAGGGGGTCCCGAACTGTGCGTCTAGGCCGGATGGTAACAGGAGGCAGGGGACACAATGTTTTACCCAGGTTCGGGCCCTCTTGATGGAGGTAAAACCCTACGTCCTGCTTGATTAATATTGATGATATGGGTAGTACAAGAGTAGAGCTACCACGAGATCGGAGAGGCTAAACCCTAGAAGCTAGCCTATGGTATGATTATATGTTATGGTTGTTGTCCTACAGACTAAAACCCTTTGGTTTATATAGACACCGGAGAGGGTTAGGGTTACACAAGGTCGGTTACAAAGGAGGAGATATCCATATTCGTATTGCCTAGCTTGCCTTCCACGCCAAGTAGAGTCCCATCCGGACACGAGACGAAGTCTTCAATCTTGTATCTTCATAGTCTAACAGTCCGGCCAAAGAATATAATCTGGCTGTCTGGAGACCCCCTAATCCAGGACTCCCTCAGTAGCCCCCGAACCAGGCTTCAATGACGATGAGTCTGGCGCGCAGTATTGTCTTCGGCATTGCAAGGCGGGTTCCTCTCCAAATTCCATGTACCTGTCGAAATAGTGTCCGGTCTCTTGTGAATGTTGCACTCCTTGGCTTCCACGCCCAATAATGGCCACTTTCCACATGTCGAGCAAATGTGAAGAGCCAGGGTGTTTTCACATTTACCCCCTAGCTGTGTGAATGAGCCGCCTATTAAAAAGACGAGGATTCAGATCCAAATCACACCATCCTCCCTTGGCGAGCCTTCATCGGAGCGCACCCGACAGAGATCCATTCCATCATGGCCGGTCGACGCAGCTCCTCCTCTCGCCCCCCTAGCTCCAAGCCTGGAGATTGGGAGAGATGTTCCGTCCCGCATAGCAAATTAGTGTTGCTTCAGTCCAAGGGATTTCTTCCCCCGGCGTGCATGGTCCCGGTTCGAGCTGGGCTCGCCACCTATAATGGCGGAGAGCAAGCGGAGAGCCTTCCCAATCCCTCCAAGGGAGAGCGGGTATGCCTTGTCCCTTATTTGGTAAGAGGGCTAGGATTTCCAGTTCAGCCGTTTCTCCGGGGGCTCCTGGAGTTCTACGGCCTCCAGTTGCACAACCTTACGCCTGCCTCCATGCTGCATATCGCGGGATTCGTAGCCCTTTGTGAGTTGTTTTTGGGCTGTGAGGCTCATTTCGCTCTGTGGAAGAAGCTTTTCTGCCTTGTGCCCCGTTCTCAGAAGGGGTCAATATATCAAGTGGGCGGAGCCGAAGTGTGGCGTATTGCCGGGACCGGATACCTGTCCGGAACCCCAAAGAAGACGTCCGAAGACTGGCCTTCAGAATGGTTTTATATAGAAGACGTCCCCCTCCCAGATCCTATTCGGATTGGCCTTCCTGAGTTCGACAATGCCCCTTTGAAGAAGCACCGGAGCTGGCGGCCACGGAGCTCCCTGGAGGAAGATGACAGGGACGTTATTTACCTGATGAGCCGGATAAGTTTTTTAGCTCGATCTGGATTGACCATGATCGAGGTCATGGCCATATGTATCATGCGGGGGGTGCAGCCGCTTCAGTATAGAGGCCACCCCATGTGGGACTTCAACGGGGAGGATGACGCCACCCGCTACGGCCGTAAAGGGCCGGGATCGGTTGCTGATCTAATAAAGATCTTATCCACTTTGTACAAGGGAGAAGAGGAGGAATTCCTTCGTGTCAACCCGCAGGGCGGATTTTCTATGTACAATCCTCCGAGCTGGGTAAGCGGAGACTTTTTCTCGCCCATCTATTTCATATTCCCGTAGTTAAGTATTTAGTCTAGCGATTTCCACACAGGAACTGTGCCAGGCTGTAAGGGAGATAAACAACCCCCCTCCACAACCCGAGGACCCTGGACGGTTCCTCGACCCGGCCTCCCAGGAGGATCCGGACATATCTATGGAGCTGATCGATGGGGTGTTTTACCAATTGAGCAATAATAATGCTTTGGTGGCCATTACGGCCGATTACCCTGGGCTACTTCCAGCCTCACAGGTGACTAAGACCGAAGTCCCAGCACTTCAAAAAGGGATCTGTCCTTGCGTGTTTTTGATTGCCGTATAATAGCCGTGTTTTGCAGGGGAGGTCCTCGAGGCAGAAGGCCGAGCCTGCGGCGACTAGCCAACAAGGGGCCGCGAGGCCAAGCAGGCTGAAAAGATCCACAGTCCGGATTGAGACACCGGTGCAGCGGTACGGCGCGCCGTCTTTATTGCAAGACATTATTCTCAGAGGCATACTAACGCCCATGCCTTCTTTTCAGGAAAAAGAGCGCTCGCCGGACTATACCCGGAGAGGCTACCAATCGCGCCTCCACCTGCCGGGCTCCAAGGCCGGATTCGGAGGCGGGAACGAATATGAGGCATGCGTCGGGTGCTCCTCCGATAGAGGATGCGGATAAACTGTCCGCCACCAATTCCGAGGTGGAAAGTTCCATGAACCACAGGCGTCGCCGGACTGTTCTTCGTGACGCTTGTTTCTCCCAAGAGGCATTGGATGCCTTCAACTCGGGAGACGCGCACCTCCGTGCCGCTCAAAATGGTCTAGCCAGAGCCACGGAGCAGTATGTAAAAGACATACGGGTGAGAAAATTTGGTGATTATATATATCAGTAGCCCCTGAGACTTGAAACAGTTAGGATAACTGATTTAAGGATCATTTGTTATGCAGGTTCTTACAGAAAAGAATACTCAACTGTCCCAGGAGCTGGAAGAGTGCAAAGCCCAACTTCAGGCCGCACTGGCCGCAGCAGGGGAGCCCAAAGAGACCCCCTCTAGTAACATATCCTTCGAATGATAAGTATCATATAGAATGCGGCGTATATGCAGATCTGACGATAAAATTGCAGATGACGCTGGAGTAAATCCGGATAAGAAACAGCTCCTACGCCAGCTGAAGGCCGGTGAGAGCGTGCTTACGAGGGTGAGGAAGGAGAAAAATGATCTTCTAGATGCCAACACCAAGCTGGGCGTGGAACTAAAAGATGTCCGTGCCCAACTATCGGACTCTGTTAAGGAAAATTGGCGGCTTCGACGCGGCATATTTAGTAAGTGCTTGAACGAACTTTGAAAAAGAGTTCGGCGAGGAAGCTGGCTAACAGAGTTATGTTTGTAGGTATGCTAACAGGTCGTCCTGTCGAGGAAATGCCCGGTTCAATGAGTGACGTTCTTCCCAAGCTCTCACAGCTGCACGAACGAGTTCGGCAGGTGATGCAAGGCGTCGCCCAGGCCTTGTGGCCATCCATCTCCATACCCGAAGGCCTTGGAGAGCTTGTAGAAAAGCTAAAGGGAGCGCGGCGGCGCTTCCGATTATGGAAGATATCGGCCTGCCGTCAGGGCGCCAGGGAAGCCTGGGCAATGGTGAAGACATGGTACACGAAGGCTGACCCGAACCACATGGCCGAAATCGGACTTGTGGGGCCCGATGGGAAGGAGATCCCTGTGAGCTTAGTGTACGGCCAAGTAGAATTGGCTGCAAAGTGTTCCCAACAGGACTGTAGACTAGACAGCCTATTGGATAGTATTGAAGAGGAATTCAACCAGTCAAATTGACTATGTAATTTTAAAGTGACATGTATAATGCCTTCTAGCCAGATTGTAGATCGTTTGTTGTGGCGGACCTTTTCGCTTCGACCTCGGGACCCGACGGTCCGGAGTGTATCTGAATACCCTCTCGATTATGTAAGAACCGGGGCATGCGTGGAGACCAGGCGTAGGGGTCATTGGTGCTTTATCAAACAAGTGCCCAACTAGTTATGTTATATTACATGGGTAGTAAGAAACATCTTCTAGGGAGAATAGTTTCGTTAAGGGTTCCTTTCCCTGGGTAAGAATGCCCTAAAGTGCATGTCCGGATTGCGACAAGAAGCGCAGAAAAAGCATATGGGGCAGATATGGATAATAAATAAAAGTCATCTTTTGTTCACCGACCGAATATTCCCTTAAGAATGCTAGCTTTCGGCTTCACCCAGTCTGAGGTACACGTCCGGCTGACCCGGCGGTAACAATCGCAGAGGTGCTCCCCTTATGCCCTAGCCGAATTAACGGGAACGTAGGGCATAAATACAAGAGCCAGGCAACCCAGCTTGGCCAAAACTTAAGTCATATCGATGCATATAATGGTGAAAAAAGGTACATGCGGAAGTATAACACATGTGTTGGGCGTGAGGCCCAGGTAAATAATTTAAGCTTCTGTGAAAGAAGCCCCCAGGTATGAAGAGTGCGGCTAGCGCATCTGTAATGTACGAGTGAGGCACAAGGTGACCCTTGAAGGCCTAGAGAAATAAAAGAAAGAAAGGGAAACAAGACAGATGATCCATATGCAGAAAATGGACAAAGGGAGGGGGCTAACATAGAGTCCGGTGCTAGGCGTAGAATCTTCGAAGCCTGGCTGAGTTCCATGGGTTCGGCTCGAGTCGACTAGTCGATGCATCCCGTAGTCGGTATGCTCCACCGGTCAGAACTTGGTCGATAATGAAGGGACCTTCCCATTTGGGCTCAAGCTTGTTCTTTTTCTTATCCGACAGTCGTAGAACTAGTTCGCCAATGTTATAAGTTTTGGCCCGTACTTCTCTGCTTTGGTATCTGCGAGACTGTTGCTGGTAAAATGCGGAACGGGCTTTGGCTACGTCGCGCTCTTCCTCCAAGGTGTCCAGACTGTCCTGCCGATCGAGCTCAGCTTCTCTTTCTTCGTACATGCGCACTCGAGGTGAGTCATGAATTATGTCACAGGGCAGGACTGCCTCTGCGTCGTACACCATAAAAATGGTGTATATCCGGTACTACGATTCGGCGTGGTCCACAGCCCCCAGAGTACGGAGTCGAGCTCCTCTACCCAGTGTGTGTCAGACTCCATTAAGGAGCACACTAATCTGGGTTTAATGTCGTTCATTATAAAACCATTTGCCCATTTGACTTGACCGTTGGTTTGTGGGTGATAGACTGAAGCATAATCGAGCTTGATGCCCATTTTGCTGCACCAGAGTTTTACCTCGTCGGCCGTGAAGTTCATGCCGTTATCAGTGATGATGCTGTGGGGGACGCCGTAACGGTGTACAACCCCGGATATGAAATCTATCACCGGTCCGGATTCGGCTGTTTTAACCGGTTTAGCCTCTATCCATTTGGTGAATTTATCCACCATGACCAATAAGTATTTTTTTTCTTGTGGGCTCCCTTTTAAGGGGTCCAACCATGTCAAGCCCCCAGACCGCGAAGGGCCATGTAATGGGGATTGTTTGGAGGGCGGTGGGTGGCATGTGGCTTTGATTCGCAAAGAGCTGGCAACCGGTGCAACGTTGGACCAAGTCATGTGCATCTGCCCGGGCCGTTGGCCAATAGAATCATGTACGGAAGGCCTTGCTTACAAGAGCCCGGGCTGCGGCGTTATGACCGCCAAGTCCGGCGTGAATTTCTGCCAAAAGGTTTCGCCTTCCTCTTCGGAGATGCACCTTTGAAGGACTCCGGTAGCGCTTCTTTTTTTACAATTCTCCCTCATGGACCCTGTAGGCCTTGGATCGCCGCACTATGCAGCGTGCCTCATTTTGGTCCTCCGGAAGTTCCTGTCTAGTTAGGTAGGCCAGGATTGGTTCTGTCCACGAGGCAATAATGGCCATTATTTCGTGGGCTAAATGTGTTATTTCGGTGGTGGAGCCTCTGATTGTGTCAGAGCGTTCGGTATCGGGTATTTTGGCCGGGTCCGGACTGTTGTTACCGGTGTCCCCTTCCCATGCTACGGATGGCTTGAAGAGCCTTTCCAGGAATATGTTGGGAGGGACCGCATCGCGTTTTGCGCCGATGCGGGCGAGGATATCCGCCGCCTGATTGTTTTCCTGAGCCACATGGTGAAATTCAAGCCCCTCGAACTGAGCTGACATCTTTAGGACGGCGTTGCGATAAGCTGCCATTTTCGGATCCTTGGCATCAAAGTCTCCATTTATTTGGGATATCGTGAGGTTCGAATCCCCGCGCACCTCTAGGCATTGAATGCCCATGGATACTGCCATCCGGAGACCATATAGAAGGGCCTCATATTCGGCTGCGTTGTTGGAGTCCGTATACATTATCTGTAGTACGTATTGAACTGTATCTCCTGTTGGGGACGTCAAAACGACGCTAGCCCCCAGACCAACCAACATTTTGGAGTCGTCGAAGTGCATGATCCAATTTGAATATGTGCCGTACTCCTTAGGGAGTTCGGCTTCCGTCCACTCGGCGACGAAGTCAGCCAAAACTTGCGATTTAATAGCTCGCCGTGGCTTGTAAGTTATGTCGAACGGGAGGAGCTCAATGGCCCATTTGGCAATCCGGCCTGTCGCGTCGCGGTTGTTTATAATATCGTTAAGTGGTACTTCCAAGGCTACTGTTATCGAACACTCTTGAAAGTAGTGTCGCAGCTTCCGGGATGCCATAAATACCACGTACGCTATCTTTTGATAATGCGGGTACCATGATTTGCATGGAGTAAGGACAGTGGACACATAGTAAACCGGCTTTTGAAGGGGGAATTTGTGTCCGTCCGCTTCTCGTTCGACGACGAGCACTGCGCTTACTACTTGGTGAGTTGCCGCAATGTATAATAGCATTGGTTCGCCAATGTTTGGCGCGGCCAGGACTGGGTTTTTTGCCAATATGGCTTTTATTTCGTTGAGTCCGGCCGTGGCGGCATCCATCCACTCGAAGTGTTCGGTGCGCCGGAGGAGGCGGTAAAGGGGTAATGCCTTTTCTCCCAAGCGGGAGATAAAGCGGCTTAGAGCCGCCATGCATCCAGTCAATTTTTGTATTTGTTTGAGGTCTGTTGGGGTAGCCAACTGTGACAACGCTCGGATTTTGGCCGGATTAGCTTCAATACCTCTACTGGAGACAATGAATCCAAGGAGCTTTCTGGCTGGTACGCCGAAAACGCATTTTCCGGATTGAGCTTGATGTCATATGTTCGGAGGTTGTCTAATGTGAGCCTCAAGTCGTCTACTAGAGTTTCGACATGCTTGGTTTTAACGACCACGTCATCTACGTATGCCTCCAGTGTTTTGCCGATCTGGTTTGCCAGACATGTCTGAATCATGCGCTGATATGTTGCGCCAGTGTTTTTGAGCCCGAAGGGCATTGTGTTGAAGCAGAATGGGCCGTATGGTGTGATGAATGTCATTGCGGCTTGGTCTGGCTCTGCCATTTTGATTTGATGGTAGCCGGAGTATGCATCGAGGAAACACAATGAATCGTGTCCTGCGGTAGCGTCAATGATTTGATCGATGCGGGGGAGGGGAAGGGATCCTTTGGGCAGGCCTTGTTAAGGTCCTTAAAATCGATGCACAAGCGCCAGGATTTGTCCTTCTTTGGTACCATCACCAGGTTTGCTAGCCAGTCCGGATGTTTTATGGCTCTGATGAATCCGGCCTCCAATAGCTTGGCTAGTTCCTCTCCCATGGCTTGTCTCTTAGGTTCGGAGAAACGCCGAAGGGCCTGCTTGACTGGCTTGAATCCTTTTAGGATATTTAGGCTGTGCTCGGCCAGCCTGCGTGGGATTCCTGGCATGTCTGAAGGGTGCCAGGCAAAAATGTCCCAATTCTCGCGTAGGAACTCTCGTAGTGCGGTGTCGACATCAGGGTTTAATTGTGCCCCGATGGAAGCTGTTTTTGTAGGGTCCGTTGGATGGACTTGGAATTTGACTATTTCGTCCGCTGGTTTAAAGGAGGTGGACTTGGATCTTTTATCGAGTATCACGTTGTCCCTGTTCACCGTGGAGCGAGCGTAGTTAGTTCCTCGGCCGCTAGGGCTTCGGACAGTGCCTCGAGGGCCAGTGCGGCTGTCTTATTTTCGGCGCGGAGTGCTATGTCCGGATCACTAGCAAGAGTGATGATTCCGTTGGGCCCGGGAATTTTGAGCTTCATGTACCCGTAATGGGGTATGGCTTGGAAGATTGTAAACGCCTCCCGCCCTAACAGAGCGTGGTATCCGCTGCTGAACGGGGCCACTTGGAATGTAATTTCCTCGAACCTGTAATTATCCGGCGTGCCGAATACCACATCTAGTGTGATTTTCCCAGCACAGCGTGCTTCCCGACTAGGGATGATTCCTATAAAGGTTGTGCTACTTTGCTCAATGCGGCTCCAGTCTATTTCCATCTTTTGAAGAGTTTGCTCATAGATGAGGTTTAATCGGCTGCCGTCGTCCATGAGTACCTTGGTGAGTCGAAAGCCGTCCACGATTGGACTGAGGACCAGTGCGGCTGGTGCTCGGGCTGTTCGGAATTTGGGTTCGTCACTGGCATTGAAGGTAATAGCCGTGTCACTCCAAGGTTTTATTTCTGCTACGTGGCAGATTTCTGCCATGCTGCGGAGTGTTCGCTTGCATCTATTATTTGACGCGAAGTTCTCAAAGACCGTTAACACCGTATTGTTGTCCACGGGATGGTGCTCTGTGGTATTTGGGAGGAGTAGATCCTCACCACTTTTGGCCACCTGCCGGAGTATCCAACATGCTCTAAGGTTGTGCGTTGGTATTGCATCCGCTGTACTATGAATTTTGCAGGGTCCGTTGAGCCATCCCTCCAGTACGGTTCCTTTCCCCGTAGAGGGCTTTTGCTTTTTGGTAGTTAACCCAGGTGTATTGTGATAATGCACCCTTTTATTTCGGACTGGGTTTGTATTCAGGGCCGGATTATCCCAAAATTTTATTTCTGTTTTCCAGGCGCTTTCCATCGCACAGTACTTTCGTACTATGGACACCAAGTCGGCAAAGCGTGTAATTTCGCGGCGACTTATGGCGTTGAGGATCCCCTTGTTCATGCAATTATTGCAGAAGAATGAAATTGCGTCTTCCTCGCGGCAATCCTTTATCCTGTTCATGATCAGGAGGAATCTGGCCCAGTAATGGTGTACTGTTTCTTCGGGCTCTTGCCTAATTTGGGATAGATTGCTTATGTTTGGGTGGGTGGGTGGAATTGAATCCGAATCCTCACCCAATCTGAGACTCAGGGGCCAAGGAGATTCCGAACTCGGAAGTTTGGATTCTTGGATGTTTTCTGATAAATCTAGCCCGCTGCCTGATTCTAGGTTCAGGCCTTGAGTGACGTCCTCCCCTCCGCGGGTATCCGGCTTGGAGGGATCGGGAATCCGGACATACCTAGTCCTTAAGATAGATGAAGGGTTGCCGCATTGTTCCTCCACCACTGCAACGTGATGGGTGACCTGGCGAGAGTTGATCTCTCTCAGATCGGGTTTAGGCCCAATCTGATCGTAGTCTGTAGCGACTCCTAGGGCGGCGATGCGATCCAAGAGCTAGTTCAGGGAAGAGAGCTCCATTGGATCTAACTGCTCGGCGAGTTCCGAGTTGACGTGAAGATTGCTTTCGATGACCCGAGAAGTCATCGTCGGCGCAGCGGCCGAACATGCAGTCATAAGAAAACCACCTAGCCGGAGAGTTTGGCTGATAGCCAAAGCTCCCTCAGCAACAGTGTCGTCTTTAAAGACGGGATGAGACATCCTTCCTGGTGGCGACGGCATAGCGGAACTCTCAATGAAAGCACCAATGTCGGTGTCAAAACCGGCGGATCTCGGGTAGGGGGTCCCGAACTGTGCGTCTAGGCCGGATGGTAACAGGAGGCAGGGGACACAATGTTTTACCCAGGTTCAGGCCCTCTTGATGGAGGTAAAACCTTACGTCCTGCTTGATTAATATTGATGATATGGGTAGTACAAGAGTAGATCTACCACGAGATCGGAGAAGCTAAACCCTAGAAGCTAGCCTATGGTATGATTGTATGTTATGGTTGTTGTCCTACAGACTAAAACCCTTCGGTTTATATAGACACCGGAGAGGGTTAGGGTTACACAAGGTCGGTTACAAAGGAGGAGATATCCATATCCGTATTTCCTAGCTTGCCTTCCACGCCAAGTAGAGTCCCATCCGGACACGAGACGAAGTCTTCAATCTTGTATCTTCATAGTCTAATAGTCCGGCCAAAGAATATAATCCGGCTGTTCGGAGACCCCCTAATCCAGGACTCCCTCACTACCCATATCATCAATATTAATCAAGCGGGACGTAGGGTTTTACCTCCATCAAGAGGGCCTGAACCTGGGTAAAACATCGTGTTCCCTGCCTCCTGTTACCATCCGCCTTAGACGCATAGTTCGGGACCCCCTACCAGAGATCCGCCGGTTTTGACACTGACAATGTCCTTGGGACATGGCATCTTTTCAATAGCATCAACCTTGGCTTTATCAACTTCAATACCTCTTTCAGAAACTTTGTGCCCCAAGACAATACCTTCATTAACCATAAAGTGGCACTTTTCCCAATTCAAGACAAGATTAGTTTCTTCACATCTCTGCAAAACTCGATCAAGATTGCTGAAGCAATCATCAAAAGAGGAACCATAGACGGAAAATTCGTCCATGAAAACCTCACAAATCTTTTCACAAAAGTCAGAGAATATAGCCATCATGCATCTTTGAAAGGTAGCAAGTGCATTACATAAACCAAAAGGCATACGTCTATAAGAAAAAGTACCAAAAGGGCATGTAAAAGTAGTCTTTGATTGATCTCTAGCCGACACAGGTATTTGAGAGAAACCAGAATAACCATCTAGAAAGCAATAGTGTGTATGTTTGCATAATCTTTCTAGCATTTGATCAATAAAAGGTAAGGGGTAATGATCTTTCTTAGTAGCTTTATTTAATTTGCGGAAATCAATTACCATCCTATAACCTGTGATAATTCTTTGTGGAATCAATTCATCTTTGTCATTAGGAACAACAGTAATACCTCCCTTCTTAGGGACACAATGGACAGGACTTACCCACTCACTATCAGCAACGGGATAGATTATACCTGCCTCTAGAAGCTTTAGTATTTCTTTTCTTACTACTTCTTTCATTTTAGGATTCGGACGTCGTTGAGGATCACGAACTGGTTTGGCATCTGCTTCCAAATTTATTTTATGTTGACATAGAGTGGGACTAATGCCCTTAAGATCATCAAGAGTATATCCAATAGCAGAACGATGCTTCTTCAGAGTTTTCAATAATCTTTCTTCTTCATGCTCTGAAAGGTTAGCACTAGTAATAACAGGATATATCTTATTTTCATCAAGATAAGCATACTTAAGATAATCAGGCAAAGGTTTAAGCTCAAACACGGGATCTCCCTTGGGTGGAGGAGGATCCCCTAAAATTTCAACATGCAAATTATGTTGCAGAATAGGTTCCTATTTAAAGAATACTTCATCTATTTCCCTTCTTTCATTCATGAACATATCATTTTCATGGTCTAGCAAATAGTGTTCTAAAGGATCACTAGGAGGTACGGCAATAGAAGCAAGACCAATAATTTCATCCTTACTAGGTAATTCTTCCTCACGATGTTGTTTACTAAATTTAGAGAAATTAAACTCATGAACCAGATCATCCAAGCCAACAGTACCAACATTCTTTGTGCAATCTATGGTAGCATTGACAGTATTTAAGAAGGGTGTACCCAATATAATGGGATAAAAGCTATCTTGCGGAGAAGTAAGAACAATAAAATCAGCAGGATATTTAGTTTTCCCACACAAGACTTCAACATCTCTAACAATTCCAATTGGTGAAATAGTATCTCTATTGGCAAGTTTAATTGTGACATCAATACCTTCTAACTCAGCAGGTGCAATTTCATTCTTAATTTCTTCGTATAAAGTATGCGGTATAACACTAGCACTTGCACCCATATCACATAAGCCATGATAACAATGATCTCCTATTTTAGCAGAAATAACAGGCACGCCTACCACAGGTCTATGTTTATCTTTAGCACAAGGTTTAGCAATTGTAGCAGTTTCACCTTCGAACTGAATAACATGCCCATCAATATTATCAGACAAGAGATCTTTAACAATAGCAATATTAGGTTCCATTTTAACTTTCTCAGGAGGTGTATAAGTTCTAATATTGCTTTTATGAACAACAGTTGAAGCTTTAGCATGATCCTTTATTCTAACAGGGAAAGGTGGTTTCTCAACATAAGAAGTAGGAACAATAGGATCATTATAAGTGACAGTCTTTTCTTCAACTTTAATAGGTGCAGCTACTTTTACTTCTATGGGAGGATGATATTTAAACCACTTCTCCTTAGGGAGATCAACATAAGTAGCAAAAGATTCACAGAAAGAAGCTACTATCTCAAAGTCAAGTCCATATTTAGTGCTAAACTTACAGAAAATATTGGTATCCATAAAAGATTTAACACAATCAAACTTAGGTGTCATACCTGACTCCTTACCTTTGTCGAGGTCCCAATCTTCAGAGTTGCGTTTAATTCTATCCAATAAATTCCATCCGAATTCAATAGTCTTTATCATAAAAGAGCCAGCACAAGAAGTATTGAGCATGGTGCGATTGTTATCAGAAAGCCGAGCATATAAATTTTGAATAATCATTTATCTTGATAGCTCATGATTGGGGCATGAATATAACATTGATTTAAGCCTCCCCCAAGCTTGAGAGATGCTTTCTCCTTCGCGAGGCCAGAAAATATATATATAATTGCGATCACGATGAACAAGATGCATAGGGTAATACTTTTGATGAAATTCCAACTTCAATCTTTTATAGTCCCATGATCTCATATCATCACATAGCCTATACCATATCAATGCGTCTCCCTTCAAAGATAAAGGGAAGACCTTCTTCTTAGCAACATCATCGGGAATACCTGCAAGCTTAAATAATCCACAAACTTCATCCACATATATTAAGTGCTCATCAGGATGCTTTGTTCCATCTCCTGTAAAAGGGTTATCTAGCAGTTTTTCCATCATACCCGAAGGAAATTCAAAAGGAGTTTCATTTTCAATAGGTTCAGTAGGTTGAGGAGCAACTCTTTGCTCTACTGGACGGGGTGAAGATACCCCGAACAAGCCCCTCAGAGAATTACTTTCCATAGCAACAAGTGACAGTAAATTTCAGCACACTATATAAATTTTTCCTTACCAAATTCCACCTACCAAAGGCGCTACACTCCCCGGCAACAGCGCCAGAAAAGAGTCTTGATGACCCACAAGTATAGGGGATCTATCGTAGTCCTTTCGATAAGTAAGAGTGTCGAACCCAACGAGGAGCAGAAGGAAATGATAAGCGGTTTCCAGCAAGGTATTCTCTGCAAGTACTGAAATAAGTGGTAACAGATAGTTTTGTGATAAGATAGATTGTAACGAGCAACAAGTAACAAAAGTAAATAAAGTGCAGCAAGGTGGCCCAATCCTTTTGTAGCAAAGGACAAGCCGGAACAAACTCTTATAATAGGAAAAGCGCTCCCGAGGACACATGGGAATATCGTCAAGCTAGTTTTCATCACGTTCATATGATTCGCGTTCGATACTTTGATAATTTGATATGTGGGTGGACCGGTGCTTGGGTGTTGTTCTTACTTGAACAAGCATCTCACTTATGATTAACCTCTATTGCAAGCATCCGCAACTACAACAAAAGTATTAAGGTAAACCTAACCATATCATGAAACATATGGATCCAAATCAGCCCCTTACAAAGCAATGCATAAACTAGAGTTTAAGCTTCTATCACTCTCGCAACCCATCATCAACTTATTACTTCCCAATGCCTTCCTCTAGGCCCAAATAATGGTGAAGTGTTATGTAATTGACGTTCACATAACACCACTAGAGGCTAGACAACATACATCTTATCAAAATATCAAACGAATACCAAATTCACATGACTACTAATAGCAAGACTTCTCCCTTGTCCTCAGGAACAAACGTAATTACTCACAAAGCATATTAATGTTCATAATCAGAGGGGTAATAATATGCATATAGGATCTGAACATATGATCTTTCACCAAATAAACCAATTAGCATCAACTACAAGGAGTAATCAACACTACTAGCAACCTACTAGCACCAATCCCGGACTTTGAGATAAGAATTGGATACAAGAGATGAACTAGGGTTTGGAGATGAGATGGTGCTGGTGAAGATGTTGATGGAGATTGCCCTCTCCCGATGAGAGGAGCATTGGTGATGACAATGGTGATGATTTCCCCCTCCCGGAGGGAAGTATCCCCGGCAGAACAGCTGTGCCGGAGCTCTAGATTGGATCCGCCAAGGTTCCGCCTCGTGGCGGCGGAGTCTCGTCCCGAAAAGTTCCTCTTCATTTTTTTCTCATCGAAAGACCTCATATAGGAGAAGGTGGACGTTGGAGAGCCACCAGGGGGCCCACGAGGTAGGGGCGCGCCCCCACCCTTGTGAGCAGGGTGTGGGCCCCCTGGCCTTCATCTTTGGCGAGGATTTTTCTTTATTTATTTTAAGACGTTCCGTGGAGTTTCAGGACTTTTGGAGTTGCGCAGAATAGGTCTCTAATATTTGCTCCTTTTCCAGCCCAGAATTCCAGCTGCCAGCATTCTCCCTCCTTATGTAAACCTTGTAAAATAAGAGAGAATAACCATAAGTATTGTGATATAAAGTGAAATAACAGTCCATAATGCGATAAATATCGATATAAAAGCATGATGCAAAATGGACGTATCAGCGTGCCCTCCACCCTCGTGGGCCCCTCATGGCTCTCCTGACGTACTTCTTCCTCTCATATATACCCATATACCCTAAAAACTTCGGGGAGCACAATAGATTGGGAGTTCTGCCGCCAGAAGCCTCTGTAGCCACCGAAAACCAATCTAGACCCGTTCCGGCACCCTGCCGGAGGGGGAATCCCTCTCCGGTGGCCATCTTCATCAACCCAGTGCTCTCCATGATGAGGAGGGAGTAGTTCTCCCTCGGGGCTGAGGGTATGTACCAGTAGCTATGTGTTTGATCTCTCTCTCTCTCGTGTTCTTGCGGTGATACGATCTTGATGTATCACGAGCTTTGCTATTATATTGGATCTTATGATGTTTCTCCCCCCTCTACTCTCCTGTAATGGATTGAGTTTTCCCTTTGAAATTATCTTATCGGATTGATTCTTTAAGAATTTGAGAACACTTGATGTATGTCTTGCGTGGGATATCCGTGGTGACAATGGGGTATTCTATTGATCAACTTGATATATGTTTTGGTGATCAACTTGCGTGTTCTGTGACCTTGGGAATCTATGCATAGGGGTTGACATAAATTCTCGTCTTGACTCTCCAGTAGAAGCTTTGGGGCACTCTTTGAGGTTCTATGTGTTGGTTGAATAGATGAATATGAGATTGTGTGATGCATATCGTATAATCATACCCCACGGATACTTGAGGTGACATTGGAGTATCTAGGTGACATTAGGGTTTTGGTTTATTTGTGTCTTAAGGTGTTATTCTAGTATGAACTCTAGGGCTGTTTGTGACACTTATAGGAATAGCCCAACGGATTGATTGGAAAGAATAACTTTGAGGTGGTTTCGTACCCTACCATAATCTCTTCATTTATTCTCCGCTATTAGTGGCTTTAGAGTGACTCTTTATTGCATGTTGAGGGATAGTTATGTGATCCAATTATGTTATTATTGTTGAGGGAACTTGCACTAGTGAAAATATGAACCCTAGGCCTTGTTTCAACGCATTGCAATACCGTTTGTGCTCACTTTTATCATTAGTTACCTTGCTGTTTTTATAATTTCAGATTACAAAAACCTATATCTACATTCCATATACCACCTGTATCACTATCTCTTCGCCGAACTAGTGCACCTATACAATTTACCATTGTATTGGGTGTGTTGGGGACACAAGAGACTCTTTGTTATTTGGTTGCAGGGTTGCTTGAGAGAGACCATCTTCATCCTACGCCTCCTACAGATTGATAAACCTTAGGTCATCCACTTGAGGGAAATTTGCTACTGTCCTACAAACCTCTACACTTGGAGGCCCAACAACGTCTACAAGAAGAAGGTTGTGTAGTAGACATCAAGCTCTTTTCTAGCGCCGTTGCCGGGGAGGTTAGTGCTTGAAGGTATATCTTTATATCTTGTGATCAAATCTTTTTGTTTCTTGTTTTAGCACTACAAAAAATTGGAATTGAGTTTGCCTCATACGCTTCATCTTTTTAATATCTTTCTTAAGTATGATGGAAAGGAAGATTGTGCCAAAGTGTTAGAAAAAGAATGCATTAAAATGTTTGGCATTAAATCTTTGAATGATGAGCATGATTGCAATGTTGTTAGTATGAACTCCTTGAATATCCATAGTACTAATGATGATTGCACTAGTTATGATGAAAATGTCTCCTATAAACATGTTAATTTTTGTGGAGTGCATTGGGTTTGCAAGTACACGCCAAATAGGGAAGATAGATATTGCAAGATGCATAAGCATTTAGAAACTAAATGGTTGCAAGAAGGCTAGATGTTTGTGCTGAAAATTTAAACTTTCTTAGCCGTACTTGTGAACTTTGCAATGAACGTGATTATTTCAGTACCCAATGCAAATTGTCTCATGATCGTATCGTGTCCAAAAATTGTGATGACTTGATTTCCCTTGCACATCATAATGAACTTAGTTTGCTCTTGGGTTATGAAGAAATGAAACGTATAACTAAGGTTATTCCAGAATTTGCCCTTTATAGAGTTCTCAATTTCGATCTAGAAGAAATTTATATGTATTGTGCAGTGAATTGCATTGAAAATCCTTATATTGCCAATTACCTAAATAAAATAAAACAAATAGAGGATGAAGAGAATACTAATGAAAGGGGAGAGACTTCCCAATATTCTCCTATTATTTCTTATGATGAATCAGGTAACGAGGAGGAGCCTTCTATTCAACCAATCTCATTAATAAGAAGCTCCAAAAAGAGGATTAAACCCCCACATGATCTGAAGAAGAAAAAGAAAAGACGGAGAAGCAAAGGTAAAAAGGTATCTCTCCCAAATGATGTTGCTCCTATTACTCCTTGTGATGATGATAATTGATATACTATTGGTGCTATCCATACTATTAATGATGAGAGTGATTATGCTTATGATATGAAAAGGCCCAAGCTTGGGGATGCTATGTTTGATGAAGATGATGTTTTTGAGAATATATTTGCTTTAATTAATGTTAGTCCCAAGCTTGGGGATGCTATGTTTAATGAAGATGATATTTTTAGTCTCCCAAGTTTTGATATGCAAATTTATAATGATGATAGCATGCCTCCTACTTATGATGATTATATTGACGAAAGTGGGTTTGGAAGAGTGTCAACTTTAGGAAGTAATGATCCCACTATTTTGGAGGATGTTGAATCTTATTATGATAATTATGAAAGTGGATTTGGAGAGGTCATGACTTTATTTAGTGATGATTCCACTATCTTGGAAGAGGTTTCAACCGATTATGATGAGAACAAAGTTGCTACGTATGATGATTATTGTGATGATACATATGCTATAAAAAGTAGTGATGATTATATTTATAAAAAATTTCATGATTATGATTACCCCTTTTCTGAACATTACTCTTTTAATGTGTAAACAATCTATAGTATTCGAGTCTCTTATGATACTCCCACTATTCCGAATGAGAAGAATTTTGCTTCTGTGGAGAGTAATAAAATTTCTATGCTTGTAGATCATGAAAAGAATGCGTTAGGTGCTGGTTATATTGTTGAATTCATTCATGATGCTACTGCAAATTATTATGAGGGAGGAATATATGCTTGTAGGAATTGCAATAATATCAAGTTTCCTCTCTATGTGCTTAAAGTTTTGAAGTTATGCTTGTTTTGCCTTCCTATGCTAGTTGATTATTGTTCCCATAAGTTGTTTGTTCACAAAATACCTATGCATAGGAAGTGGGTTAGACTTAAATGTGCTATTCATATTCTTCATGATGCACTCTTTATGTTTCAATTCTTATCTTTTATGTGAGCATCATTGAAATCATCATGCCTAGCTAGGGGCGTTAAACGTTAGCGCTTGTTGGGAGGCAACCCAATTGTATTTTTGTTCTTTGCTTTTTGCTCCTCTTTAGTAATAAATAATTTATCTAGCCTCTGTTTAGATGTGGTTTTATTCTTTTAATTAGTGTTTGTGCCAAGTAGAACCTTTGGGAACACTTGGGGAAGTCTTTGCGATCATGCTGTAAAAAACAGAAACTTTAGCGCTCACGAGAATTGCTGCCAGTTTTTATTGGAGAGTGATATTTAGTTAATTTTTTTAGATGATTAATAGATAAATTCCTCAGGTCCACCAATTTATTTGAGAATTGTATGAGTTCCAGAAGTGGTCGAAACCTACAGATTACTACAGACTGTTCTGTTTTTGACAGATTCTGTTTTCATTGTGTTGTTTGCTTATTTTGATGAATCTATGAGTAGTATCGGAGGGTATGAACCATAGATAAGTTGGAATACAGTAGATATTACACCAATATGAATTTATAATGAGTTCACAACAGTACTGAAGTGGTGATTTGTTTTCTTTCGCTAACGGAGCTTACGAGTTTTCTGTTAAGTTTTGTGTTGTGAAGTTTTCAAGTTTTGGGTAAAGATTCGATGGACTATGGAATAAGGAGTGGCAAGAGCCTAAGCTTGGGGATTCCCCGGAAGGCATCCCCTCTTTCGTCTTCGTTCATCGGTAACTTTACTTGGAGCTATATTTTTATTTATCACATGATATGTGTTTTGCTTGGAGCGTCATTTTATTTTATTTAGTTTTGCTTGCTGTTTGAATAAAATACCAAGATCTGAAATTATTAAATGTTATAGAGTCTTCACATAGTTGCATAATTATTCGACTACTCATTGATCTTCACTTATATCTTTCGGAGTAGTTTGTTGTTGTTCTAGTGCTTCACTTACATCTTTTTAGAGCACAGTGGTGGTTTTATTTTATAGAAATAGATGAACTCTCATGCGTCACTTATATTATTTTGAGAGTCCTAAACAGCATGGTAGTTTGCTTTGGTTATGAATTTAGTCCTAATATGATGGGCATCCAAGAGGGATATAATAAAAACTTTCATATAAAGTGCATTGAATACTATGAGAAGTTTGATACTTGATAATTGTTTTGAGATATGGAGATGGTGATATTAGAGTCGTGCTAGTTGAGTAGTTGTGAATTTGAGAAATGCTTGTGTTAAAGTTTTTGATTCCCGTAGCATGCACGTATGGTGAACCGTTATGTTAAGAAGTTAGAGCATGATGTATTTATTGATTGTCCTCCTTATGAGTGGCAGTTGGGGACGAGCGATGGTCTTTTCCTACCAATCTATCCCCCTAGGAGCATGCGCGTAATACTTTGTTTCAATAACTAATAGATTTTTGCAATAAGTATGTGAGTTCTTTATGACTAATGTTGAGTCCATGGATTATACGCACTCTCACCCTTCCACCATTGCTAGCCTCTCTAATACCGCGCACCTTTCGCCGGTATCATAAACCCACCATATACCTTCCTCAAAACAGCCACCATACCTACCTATTATGGCATTTCCATAGCCATTCCGAGATATATTGCCATGCAACTTTTCACTATTCCGTTATTATGACACGCTTCATCATTGTCATATTGCTTTGCATGATCATGTAGTTGACATCGTATTTGTGGCAAAGCCACCATTCATAATTCTTTCATACATGTCACTCATGAGTCATTGCACATCCCGGTACACCGCCGGAGGCATTCATATAGAGTCATATCTTGTCCTAAGTATCGAGTTGTAATTCTTGAGTTGTAAGAAAATAAAAGTGTGATGATCATCATTATTAGAGCATTGTCCCAGTGAGAAAAGGATGATGGAGACTATGATTCCACCACAAGTCGGGATGAGACTCCGAACGAAAATAAATAAATAAAAGAGGCCAAAGAAGCCCAAATAAAAAAAGAGAAAAGAGGCCATAAAAAAAGAGAAAAGGACCAAATAAAAAAATAAAAAAATGAGAGAAAAAGAGAGATGGGACAATGCTACTATCCTTTTACCACACTTGTGCTTCAAAGTAGCACCATGATCTTCATGATAGAGAGTCTCCTATGTTGTCACTTTCATATACTAGTGGAAATTTTTCATTATAGAACTTGGCTTGTATATTCCAACAATGGGCCTCCTCAAGTGCCCTAGGTCTTCGTGAGCAAGCAAGTTGGATGCACACCCACTTAGTTTCTTTTGTTGAGCTTTCATACATTTATAGCTCTAGTGCATCTGTTGCATGGCAATACCTACTCACTCACATTGATATCTATTGATGGGCCTCTCCATAGCCCGTTGATACGCCTAGTTGATGTGAGACTATCTTCTCCTTTTTGTCTTCTCCACAACGACCATTCTATTCCACCTATAGTGCTATGTCCATGGCTCACGCTCATCTATTGCGTGAAGATTGAAAAAGTTTGAGAACATTAAAAGTATGACACAATTGCTTGGCTTGTCATCGGGGTTGTGCATGATTTAAATATGTTGTGTGGTGAAGATGGAGCATAACCAGACTATATGATTTTGTAGGGATAGCTTTCTGATACGTCTCCAACGTATCTATAATTTTTTATTGCTCCATGCTATATTATCTACTGTTTTGGACATTATTGGGCTTTATTATCCACTTTCATATTATTTTCGGGACTAACCTATTAACCGGAGGCCCAGCCCAGAATTGTTGTTTTTTTGCCTATTTTAGGGTTTCGAAGAAAAGGAATATCAAACAGACTCCAAACAGAATGAAACCTTCGGGAACATGATTTCCTCAACAGATAAGACCTGGGAGACTTGGACCCTACGTCAAGGCACGTAACAGGAGGCCACGAGGTAGGGGGCGCGCCCTACCCTACCAGGCGCGCCCCCCACCCTCGTGGGCCCCCTGTTGCTCCACCGACGTACTTCTTCCTCCTATATATATCCGCGTACCCCCAAACAGTCAGATCAGGAGCCAAAACCCTAATTCCACCGCCGTAACTTTCTATATCCACGAGATCCCATCTTGGGGCCTGTTCCGGAGCTCCGCCGGAGGGGGCATCGATCACGGAGGGCTTCTACATCAACACCATAGCCCCTCCGATGAAGTGTGAGTAGTTTACCTCAGACCTACGGGTCCATAGTTAGTAGCTAGATGGCTTCTTCTCTCTTTTTGGATCTCAATACAATGTTCTCCCCCTCTCTTGTGGAGATCTAATCGATGTAATCTTATTTTTGCAGTGTTTTTGTTGAGATCGATGAATTGTATGTTTATGATCAAGTCTATCTATGAACAATATTTGAATCTTCTCTGAATTATTTTATGTATGATTGGTTATCTTTGCAAGTCTCTTCGAATTATCAGTTTGGTTTGGCCTACTAGATTGATGTTTCTTGCAATGGAAGAAGTGCTTAGCTTTGGGTTCAATCTTGCGGTGTCCTTTCCCGGTGACAGTAAGGGCAGCAAGGCACGTATTGTATTGTTGCCGTCGAGGATAACAAGATGGGGTTTTCTTTATATTGCATGAGTCTATCCCTCTACATCATGTCATCTTGCTTAAGGGGTTACTCTGTTTTTAACTTAATACTCTAGATGCATGCTGGATAGCGGTTGATGAGTGGACTAATAGTAGTAGATGCAGGCAGGAGTCGGTCTACTTGTCTCAGATGTGATGCCTATATACATGATCATGCCTAGATATTCTCATAATTATTCTCAATTATGTCAATTGCTCAATAGTAATTTGTTCACCCACCACAGAATACTTATGCTCTCGAGAGAAGCCACTAGTGAAACCTATGGCCCCCGGGTCTATCTTTATCATATTGTTCTCCTACTACTTTGCTATTTACTTTGCCTTTATTTTACTTTGCATCTTTATCATAAAAATACCAAAAAATTTATCTTTATCATATCTATCAGATCTCACTCTCGTAAGTGGCCTTATAGGGATTGTCAACCCCTATTTGCGTTGGTTGCGAGGATTTATTTGTTTTGTGCAGGTACGAGGGACTCACGCATAGCCTCCTACTGGATTAATAACTTGGTTCTCAAAAACTGAGGGAAATACTTACGCTACTTTGCTGCATCATCCCTTCCTCTTCGGGGAAAACCAACGCAGTGCTCAAGAGGTAGCAAGAAGGATTTCTGGCGCCGTTGCCGGGGAGGTCTTTGCAAAAGTCAACATACCAAGTACCCATCACATACCCATATCTCCCGCATTACATTATTTGCCATTTGCCTCTCGTTTTCCTCTCCCCCACTTCACCCTTGCCGTTTTATTTGCCCTATCTCTCTATCCTCCCTCTCTTTCTCTATTTTCCTTTTTTTGCCCGCTTGCTTTTTGTTTGCTTGTGTGCTAGTTTTCTTGCTTGTCACGATGGCTCAAGGTAATACTAAATTGTGTGACTTCACAAATACCAACAACAATGATTTTATTAGCACCCTGATTGCTCCTCTTACCGATGCTGAATCTTGTGAAATTAATACTGCTTTGCTGAATCTTGTCATGAAAGATCTGTTTTCCGACCTTCCTAGTGAAGATGTCGCTACCCATCTTAATAGCTTCGTTGATTTGTGTGACATGCAAAAGAAGAAAGATGTGGATAATGATGTTGTTAAATTGAAGCCATTTCCTTTTTTGCTTAGAGATCATGCAAAAGCTTGGTTTTCGTCTTTTCCTATAAATAGTATTGATTCGTGGAATAAGTGCAAAGATGCTTTTATCTCTAAGTATTTTCCTCCCGCTAAGATCATATCTCTTAGAAACGATATTATGAACTTTAAGCAACTTGATCATGAACATGTTGCACAAGCTTGGGAGAGAATGAAATTAATGATACGTAATTGCCCTACTCATGGCTTAAATTTGTGGATGATTATACAAAAAATTTATGCCGGATTGAATTTTGCTTCTAGAAATCTTTTAGATTCGGCCGCGGGAGGCACTTTTATGGAAATCACTTTAGGAGAAGCTACTAAACTCCTAGATAATATTATGGCTAAATATTCTCAATGGCATACTGAAAGATCTACTAATAAAAAGGTGCATGCGATAGAAGAAATTAATGTTTTGAGTGGAAAGATGGATGAACTTACGAAATTGTTTGCTAATAAGAGTGTTTCTTCTGATCCTAATGATATGCCCTTGTCTACTTTGATTGAAAATAATAATGAATCTATGGATGTGAATTTTGTTGGTAGGAACAATTTTGGTAACAACGCGTATAGAGGAAATTTTAATCCTAGGCCTTATCCTAGTAATCCCTCTAATAATTATGGTAATTCCTACAAAAATTCTTATGGAAATTATAATAATATGCCAATGATTTTGAATCTAATATTAAATAATTTATTACTTCGCAAAAGAATTTTAATACTATGATTGAAGAAAAATTGCTTAATATTGATGATTTGGCTAGGAACGTTGATAGAATTTCTCTTGATGCTGATTCTTTGAAACTTAGATCTATTCTACCTAAGCATGATATCAATGAGTCTCTCAAAGCCATGAGAATTTCCATTGATGAGTGCAAAGAAAGAACCGCTAGGATGCGTGCTAAGAAAGATGCCTTTATAAGAGCGTGTTCTTCTAGTTGCTATGAAAATAAAGATGAAGATATAAAAGTTATTGATGTGTCCCCTATTAAATCTTTGTTTTGCAATATGAATCTTGATAATGATGGGACTTAATATGATCCACCTTTACCTAAAAGGCGTTCTAAAAATTCAGAATTTGTTGATCTTGATGCTAAAATTGATAAAAGTGGGATTGAAGAAATTAAAACCCTAGATGTTGCTAAACCCACCATTATGGATTTCAAGGAATTTAACTATGAAAATTGCTCTTTGATTGATTGTATTTCCTTGTTACAATCCGTTCTAAATTCTCCTCACGCTTATAGTCAAAATAAAGCGTTTACTAAACATATCGTTGATGCCTTGATGCAATCTTATGAAGAAAAACTTGAATTGGAAGTTTCTATCCCTAGAAAACTTTATGATGAGTGGGAACCAACTATTAAAATTAAAATTAAAGATCATAAATGCTATGCTTTATGTGATTTGGATGCTAGTGTTTCCACGATTCCAAAGACTTTTTGTGATTTGTTAGGTTTCCGTGATTTTGATGATTGCTCTCTAAACTTGCACCTTTTGGATTCCACTATTAAGAAACCTATGGGAAGAATTAATGATGTTCTTATTGTTGCAAATAGGAATTATGTGCCCGTAGATTTTATTGTTCTTGACATAGATTGCAATCCTTCATGTCCTATTATTCTTGGTAGACCTTTCCTTAGAACGATTGGTGCAATTATTGATATGAAGGAAGGACATATTAGATTCTAATTTCCATTAAGGAAAGGCATGGAACACTTTCCTAGAAAGAAGATTAAATTACCTTATGAATCTATTATGAGAACCACTTATGGATTGCCTACCAAAGATGGCAATAACAAGATCTATTCTTGCTTGTTATGCCTAGCTAAGGGCGTTAAACAATAGCGCTTGTTGGGAGGCAACCCAATTTTATTTTTATTCCTTGATTTTTGCTCCTGTTTAGTAATAAATAATTTATCTATCCTCCATTTTGGTTGTGTTTTTTTGTGTTTAATTAGTGTTTGTGCCAAGTAGAACTGTTGGGAAGACTTGGGAAAAGTCTTGGTGAACTTGATGTAAAAAACAGAAACTTTAGCGCTCACGAGAACTGCTGCCATTTTTATTTGGAAAGTGCTATTTAGTTAATTCTTTTTCCAGATGATTAATAGATAAATTCCTCACGTTCAGAAATTTATTTTAGAATTTTTGGGGTTCCAGATCTTGAGCTAGCTACAGATTACTACAGACTGTTTTGTTTTTGACAGATTCTGTTTTTCGTGTGTTGTTTGCTTATTTTGATGAATCTATGACTAGTAAAATAGTTTATAAACCATAGAGAGGTTGGAATATAGTAGATATAACACCAATATAAATAAAGAATGAGTTTATTACAGTACCTTGAAGTGGTCTTTTGTTTTCTTTCGCTAACGGAGCTCACGGGATTTTCTACTTTAAGTTTTGTGTTGTGAAGTTTTCAAGTTTTGGGTAAAGATTTGATGGATTATGGAACAAGGAGTGGCAAGAGCTTAAGCTTGGGGATGCCTGACGGTGTCCTGGACTAGGGGGTACTCACCACATCGTCTCCCGATCTATTAGATTGGGCCGAGGACCCCCGTGGCCGTATACTCATGGGCCAGTTCGACGGCTACCGCATACAAGGAAGATTCCACAAGACTTGGCGATCAAGAGAAGGACTTCTCCCCACCGGCGTATTCGGCTAGGACTCTTGTTATCCTAGGCCTCCGGTGCATTATATAAACCGAGGCCAGGCTAGTCGATAGATATACAATATATACAACAATCATACCATAGGCTAGCTTCTAGGGTTTAGCCTCCTTGATCTCGTGGTAGATCTACTCTTGTAATACCCATATCATCAATATTAATCGAGCAGGACGTAGGGTTTTACCTCCATCAAGAGGGCCCAAACCTGGGTAAAACATTATGTCCCTTGTCTCCTGTTACCATCGATCCTAGACGCACAGTTCGGGACCCCCTACCCGAGATCCGCCGGTTTTGACACCGACATTGGTTCTTTCATTGAGAGTTTCGCTGTGTGATCGACAAAAGGATCGATGGCTCGCCTGCAGATCAACTGCGACTTCGGCATCCTCGTCACCAGCTCGACTGGTCACCTTGGTTCGACCAAGAACTGCGCCCCGTGTTCGGATCACCATGTTCGGACGAGGGCCTTCATCAACACCAACTCCGATCTCTATAAAGATCATGGAGGAATCATCCATGGAGCTCGGGGGCTCAACGTCAACATTGCCCTCGGGCGACTGTGCTGTTTTTCCGGACAGCGAACACGTATCCGCCGCCACCGCCTCCTCGAGCGTCGCTTTAACGATCGCTTTGGTGGAATTGTGCGGAATCGAGTCTACAACAACCCTGGAAAATTTCGTCGAGTTCCGATGAAGGAATCTCTGGCAATCTATGATATACCGGAGCCCTGTCAAATCTGGACAGGAATCTGGACGAGTTTAGGGCGTGATGTCCAGCTTCTAGCTTGGACGTCCTTTGAAAGATCCAACTGTTGATCGGCTGCGGAATTCCTATGTCTAGCACCTCTCAAAATTTCAGCTCGATCCGACCGTCCAAACTCCAGGAACCTTCTGATTAGTGCATCACTTTTTCGATCTGTTTTCTGCGCGAAAACGAATCCGACCCAAGTTCGTCTTTTTTATGAACAGGATTTTGGACATCCCTTTTGAAGGAAGTTTTGTATGGGGTATTGTGTTTTGTTCCCGAACACATTCCACTAACTTTAAGATCTTTTGAACATGATCTTCAACATCATGCTGGTGTCAAACCAGTCCGGCAATATTGCTCCACGGCTGCCGACCTGCGCTAGACACGTCGTCACTTTGTTGAGCCGAGCTCAACTTCTTCGGATCATCATCTCGGCAAGCCGAACAAGAGTCCGGCATCGTGAAGGATAAATCATCACCAACATCGCCGCCCCACGGATTACACGGAGCGGGCATACCGGCATCACCGCACGGTCGCTTCATCAAGCCGGCATCGACCACGTCACAACCTGCATCGGCAGGGCCGCACTATTGCTTCTTCAAGCTGGTGTCCATCACGCCGACCTACTTCGACTCATCGGCTGACATCGAGGCTTCGCCATCTCTTCATCAACCTACTCCGGTAATGGGTGTGCGGATCGAGTCCCAATTTTGGGAATCACCTTCCTTCGGATTGCTACAAAAAATAAACCAGGTGCTATTAATCCTAGTATTTTTTGCTTGTTTGGGTTCAATTTTTCCCAAGGAATTATTACTCTGGTTTGTCCATCATATGTACACAGGTCTATCAAATGGTGGCCGCATTAATGACGGTCGCATGGTGGTCCGGTCAGTCTCCGTACATAGTCCGGCGAATGCCGCATTCGGAACTCGGACCGACCTGTGAATTCAGGCTTTGCCACGCCTTTACCGCATCACGCCGACGCCCTGCATCGACATTGACTTCGGCGCCGGGCCATATTTCTTTTATTACTCACTTTGCACAAATTATTTATTATGCAACGATTTTTTTTAATTATCATTATTACTATTATCTCCGGTTTGCACTATTTTTTGTGCACAGGAAAATGATCCGGGGACTTCGGCGTCACTCTGCCGGTCTGCATTGATCGTGCTATGTCACCACTTCAGCGTGTCAAGCTCTCCGCTCCGCCACCTCGGGACCGGCTTGAGGGATGGAACCTTGCCCCGCATCAAGCCCGGACAGCGTCATCAATACCGAACACATTAACCAGCTAAGTCGCTTTCATGCTCAAAGCTTTCATTTCTAACTTGTGTTTGGTTCGACCAAGCATTATACTTTTTTGGAAAAAGTTGCTTGTAAAATTTTTTCGTTGTCCAAACTTTGTTTGTGACACACAAATTCAAGGACCCAATTCACTTGGGGGTTTCCTTTATGAAGCTTTTCCTCTTGCATGTGATTATACTTGTACGGCTTCCTTCCTTGTTCGTGTATTATGCCACAATATGCACCATATTGACTTAAGCGATTTGCAAGATGGGTTGCCTCGCTCCTGTGTTTACCCCTACGTTCCCGATTGTTTGGCTAGGGAGTAAAGGGAGCACCTCTGCGATTGTCACGATCGGGTCGCCCGAGCCGGACCTCAGACTGGGTGAAGCCGAAAGCTAGCGCTCTTATAGTTTTCAATGATGGTCGGCACACAACGGAACTCATGAGTACAAAAAATATATTGCACAAGTCTCATAATAACAATGAGCACCGAAGAAAGGTATCGGTGGGGGTACTATTTTCTTCGAAGATGCTTCTTACACTTCACGGTAATATAGCATAAGTTCCCTGAGCGCGCTTTGTCTGTTACAGCCTTATGGCCTGATTGCCTGGTTATTGGAAACACCGTCGATATTCTCGACCGATGGAGTACATAACACTTTTTGGTCCTTGACCGAAGAGGGAGAAGCTGACGGTCGGTTAAGACGCATTTAAAGTTCGGTTGAACATAGATATGATATAAGTACTTCGGTACATGCAATCATTCTTCTACCCAAGTCACTTGGGGGCTCGTAAGTTTACTTGAGCCGTTTTATAATAATTGTTCTTCTTCTTAGTCATTGCAAAGTTTTATTATTATTATTTATCACTCCTTTTTTTCGACACGAGTGTGCGGTCACTAGCCAGGGAGCCTAATTTCTCTCTCAAAGCCGCTAGAGTGTAGTTTGCTAAACTGGCCTGATGAGAAGTACTCCACCCTCGGGGTAGGAGGTTGAAGCCGTAGGCTGACCCGCTCGAAGTCTTGAGATGGGATGTATCATGTTAAAGCACGACAGAAGCACTTCTTTTTCTAAGACCAACTTTCGGATTGGCACCGAACACTTGATATTGTTCGGAAGTCATGTTTTTACTAATGTTTCTTGGTTTTCCAAGCTTTTTGGCACTTTTAAACTATTTGTGCTTTTCCAGCATTAGTCTCGCAGTGCAACGCCGGACACCCTTAGGGATTCGGCAAAAACATTCTCAGATATTGCTATATATGCATCGGTTTTGAATTGTGTCTTCGGTCAATAGTTGGGTTGCCCGGCTCCTGCACTTGCTTCCTACGTTCCATTTTGTTCGGCTAGGCGTGCAAAGGGAGAACCACTGCAATTGTTCTTCCAGCTCACATGGTTAAGCACCTCAGTGGAGAAAGCCGAAAACTGACTTTCACAATAAGCATAAACTGGTCAGCGATCCGATGACTATGTTAAATGATGGGCCATTCATAACATTGGCCGAAGTGTTTACGGCTTGACCCCGACTGTCGCCGAACATTACCGGGGGCTATTAACTAGCCTCCCAAACTAAATCCTCAATATTTTGCTCTTACATTAGAGCTGAGGTTTAATGATCATGCTTAACATGACAACCCAAAGAAAGGAACCGATAGCGGGACTATTTTCTTTGGAAGACATTTCTTCTGTTAAACAGTAATATAACATATCTCTCTGCGTACCTTTGTTTATAAAACCGTGTGGCCAGATTGCCTTGTTTGTCGTAAATCTTTGCCCTCATAAAGGCTTTATAAAGTAGGACAAACACTCCTCGGCTACTGGCCAAGGAGGTGGAAGCCGATGGTCGGTCAACAAAGTTTTGCACAATGAGGATCCGAGCATTAATGACGCAAAGTACTTGGATACATAGAGTCATTACACATAATTTGTGATTTTACTATGGATATTGATCCTTAATTCGGCCACCCGTGCCTGCATTAAGGCTCGGGGGCTACTGGGCTTCGAGCTTATTATTTACAAAAATTAAAGGGGCACATTGATCCCCTGATCTGGTGTTGCCACCCGACCAGTGTCTCGGGGGCTACTGCATTGCTTGTCCAATGCAGAAAATTTTATGTGCAATATAGTTTCCGAGGAGATTTTGATCCTCAGGTTGGTCGGCCACACCCAACCTGGGTCTTGAGGATTGAGCATGCCGCTTTTGTGTCCCGAAGTATTCTGCCGAGCTAGGACTTGATCCTCAGGCCGATTTTGCAAATCAACCTGAGTCTCAGTGGTTACTGGGATCGGCGGTCTTATGTCATCCTTCATGTGCATCTCGGGTTTTAGACCGATACACACCTTAAGGGCTACTGGCTATATATCTCGGCAGAGAATAAATTGCACCAATAAAAAATATTGACAAAAAATCGGCCCATAGTCGGGGTGGTGCACCACCTCGGAAGCAGCCCGGCATAAAGCTCGGGCGCTAGTGGCTGGATCCATAGAGGGCATTTCCGGCATTAAGCTCGGCTAAACTCCTTCAACTTTTTTGAACCAAGGTGATATGACACCTCGGATATAGTCCGGCATTGGAGCCTGGACACAGTCCGGCGTTGGAGCTCGGATATATTTCGTCGTTGGAGCTCGGATATACAGTCCAGCGTTGGAGCTCGGATACATAGTCCGGCGTTGGAGCTCGGATACATTCCGGCGCTAGAGCTGGGAAGCGGTCCGGCGTTACTGCTCGGCTGCAAAAGATACCTCGAATGCAGTCCGGCGTTGGAGCTCGGATGCAAGAGGACCCTGCCTCCCGGGAACAACTTCAAACCCGAGGTGTGGCATAAAAATAAACAAGGCATTGATAAAGGCCGGAAACTTAAAGGGGCTCCTCGGATACCCGACGTGTAAACTCGTCGAATGCATTTCGGCGATCCTCAAGATCGAAGATAAAGAAGATTTGTTGAACCAGTTTTCAAGACCGGCAACTGAAGATGAAGAACAGTTCGGAAGAATCGAGGAGCGTCCCTAACTTGAAGACCGGTTCAGGGGGCTACTGACGGTGTCCTGGACTAGGGGGTACTCACCATGTCGTCTCCCGATCTATTAGATTGGGCCGAGGACCCCCGTGGCCATATAATCATGGGCCAGTTCGGACGGCTACCGCATACAAGGAAGATTCCACAAGACTTGGCGATCAAGACAAGGACTTCTCCCCACCGGTGTATTCGGCTAGGACTCTTGTTATCCTAGGCCTCCGGTGCATTATATAAACCGAGGCTAGGCTAGTCGATAGATATACAATATATACAACAATCATACCATAGGCTAGCTTCTAGGGTTTAGCCTCCTTGATCTCGTGGTAGATCTACTCTTGTACTACCCATATCATCAATATTAATCGAGCAAGACATAGGGTTTTACCTCCATCAAGAGGGCCCGAACCTGGGTAAAACATTGTGTCCCTTGTCTCCTGTTACCATCGATCCTAGACGCATAGTTCGGGACCCCCTACCCGAGATCCGCCGGTTTTGACACCGACAATTCCCATGGCACCCCCAAGATAATCTAAGGACACCTAAAAGCCAAAGCTTGGGGATGCCCTGGAAGGCATCCCCTCTTTCGTCTACTTCTATCAGTAACTTTACTTGGAGCTATATTTTTATTCGCCACATGATATGTGTTTTGCTTGGAGCGTCTTGTATGATTTGAGTCTTTGCTTGTTAGTTTACCACAATCATCCTTGATGTACACACCTTTTGAGAGAGCCATACATGATGTGGAATTTGTTAGAATACTCTATGTGCTTCGCTTATATCTTTTGAGTTATATAATTTTTGCTCTAGTACTTCACTTATATCTTTTAGAGCACGGTGGTGGATTTGTTTTATAGAAACTATTGATCTCTCATGCTTCACTTAGATTATTTTGATAGTCTTAATAGCATGGTAATTTTCTTAAAATCCTAATATGCTAGGTATTCAAAGTTAGTAAAAATTTCTTAAGAGTATTTTGAATACTAAGAGAAGTTTGATGCTTGATGATTGTTTCGAGATATGGAGGTAATAATATCAAAGTCGTGCTAGTTGAGTAGTTGTGAAATTGAGAAATACTTGTGTTGAGTTTTGCAAGTCCCGTAGCATGCATGTATGGTAAACGTTATGCAACAAATTTGAAACATGAGGTGTTATTTGATTGTCTTCCTTATGAGTGGCGGTCGGGGACGGGCGATGGTCTTTTCCTACCAATCTATCCCCCTAGGAGCATGCGTGTAGTACCGAGGTTTTTGATGACTTGTAGATTTTTGCAACAAGTATGTGAGTTCTTTATGACTAATGTTGAGTCCATGGATTATACGCACTCTCACCCTTCCATCTTTGCTAGCCTCTTCGGTACCGTGCATTGCCCTTTATCGCATTGAGAGTTGGCGCAAACTTTGCCGGTGCATCCAAACCCTGTGATATGATACACTCTTTCACACATACACCTCCTTATATCTTCCTCAAAACAGCCACCATACCTACCTATTATGGCATTTCCATAGCCATTCCGAGATATATTGCCATGCAACTTTCCATCATTCCGTTCATCATGACACATTCATTATTGTCATATTGCTTAGCATGATCATGTAGTTGATATAGTATTTGTGGCAAAGCCACCGTTCATAATTCCTTCATACATGTCACTCTTGGTCCATTGCATATCCCGGTACACCGCCGGAGGCATTCATATAGAGTCATCTTTTGTTCTAGTATCGAGTTGTAATCATTGAGTTGTAAATAAATAGAAGTGTGATGATCATCATTTTCTAGAGCATTGTCCCAAGTGAGGAATACAAAAAGAGAAAGGCCATAAAAAAGAGAAGGCCCAAAAAATGAGAGAAAAGAGAGAAGGGACAATGTTACTATCCTTTGCCACACTTGTGCTTCAAAGTAGCACCATAATCTTCATGATAGAGAGTCTCTTGTTTTGTCACTTTCATATACTAGTGGGAATTTTTCATTATAGAACTTGGCTTGTATATTCCAACAATGGGCCTCCTCAAGTGCCCTAAGCTTTGTGAGCAAGCAAGTTTATAGTGTTATGTCCATGGCTCGCGCTCATATATTGCATGAAAGTTTATAGGTTTGAGATTACTAAAGTATGAAACAATTGCTTGGCTTGCCATTGGGGTTGTGCATGATGAGAGCATTCTTGTGTGATGAAAATGAAACATGACTAAACCATATGATTTTGTAGGGATGAACTTTCTTTGGCCATGTTATTTTGAGAAGACATAAGTGCTTAGTTAGTATGCTTGAAGTATAATTATTTTTATGTCAATATGAACTTTTGTCTTGAATCTTTCGGATCTGAATATTCATACCACAATTAAGAAGAATTACATTAAAATTATGCCAAGTAGCACTCCGCATCAAAAATTCTGTTTTTATCATTTACCTACTCGAGGACGAGCAGGAATTAAGCTTGGGGATGCTTGATACGTCTCCAACGTATCTATAATTTTTGATTGATCCATGCTATATTATCTACTGTTTTGGACATTATTGGGCTTTATTATCAACTTTTATATTATTTTCGGGACTAACCTATTAACCGGAGGCCCAGCCCAGAATTGTTGTTTTTTGCCTGTTTTAGGGTTTCAAAGAAAAGGAATATCAAACGGACTCCAAACGGAATGAAACCTTCGGGAACGTGATTTTCTCAACAGATAAGACCCAGGAGACTTGGACCCTATGTCAAGGCACGTAACAGGAGGCCACGAGGTAGGGGGCACGCCCTACCCTACCAGGTGTGCCCCCCACCCTCGTGGGCCCCCTGTTGCTCCACCGACGTACTTCTTCCTCCTATATATATCCATGTACCCCCAAACGATCAGTCAGGAGCCAAAACCCTAATTCCACCGTTGTAACTTTCTATATCCACGAGATCCCATCTTGGGGCCTGTTCCGGAGCTCCGCCGGAGGGGGTATCCATCACGGAGGGCTTCTACATCATCACCATAGCCCCTCCGATGAAGTGTGAGTAGTTCACCTCAGACCTACGGGTCCATAGTTATTAGCTAGATGGCTTCTTCTCTCTTTTTGGATCTCAATACAATGTTCACCCCCTCTCTTGTGGAGATCTATTCGATGTAATCTTATTTTTGCGGTGTGTTTGTTGAGACCGATGAATTGTGGGTTTATGATCAAGTCTATCTATGAACAATATTTGAATCCTCTCTGAATTCTTTTATGTATGATTGGTTATCTTTGCAAGTCTCTTCGAATCATTAGTTTGGTTTGGCCTACTAGATTGATCTTTCTTGCAATGGGAGAAGTGCTTAGCTTTGGGTTCAATCTTGCGGTGTCCTTTCCAAGTGACAGTAGGGGCAGCAAGGCATGTATTGTATTGTTGCCTTCGAGGATAACAAGATGGGGTTTTCATCATATTGCATGAGTTTATCCCTCTACATCATGTCATCTTGCTTAAGGCATTACTCTGCTTTCATTAACTTAATACTCTAGATGCATGCTGGATAGCGGTCGATGAGTGGAGTAATAGTAGTAGATGCAGGCAGGAGTCGGTCTACTTGTCTCTGACGTGATGCCTATATACATGATCATGCCTAGATATTCTCGTAATTATGCTCAATTCTGTCAATTGCTCAACAGTAATATGTTCACCCACCGCAGAATACTTATGCTCTCGAGAGAAGCCACTAGTGAAACCTATGGCCCCCGGGTCTATCTTTATCATATTGTTCTCCTACTACTTTGCTATTTACTTTGCCTTTATTTTACTTTGCATCTTTATCATAAAAATACCAAAAATATTATCTTTATCATATCTATCAGATCTCACTCTCGTAAGTGGCCTTATAGGGATTGACAACCCCTATTTGCATTGGTTGCAAGGATTTATTTGTTTTGTGCAGGTACGAGGGACTCACGCGTAGCCTCCTACTGGATTGATACCTTGGTTCTCAAAAACTGAGGGAAATACTTGCGCTACTTTGCTGCATCATCCCTTCCTCTTCGAGGAAAACCAACGCAGTGCTCAAGAGGTAGAAGTTTCTTTGGCCATGTTATTTTGAGAAGACATAATTACTTAGTTAGTATGCTTGAAGTATTATTATTTCTATGTCAATATTAAACTTTTGTCTTGAATCTTATGGATCTGAATATTCTTGCCACAATAAAGAGAATTACATGGATAAATATGTTAGTAGCATTCCACATCAAAAATTCTATTTTTATCATTTACCTACTCGAGGACGAGCAGGAATTAAGCTTGGGGATGCTGATACGTCTCCAACGTATCTATAATTTTTGATTGTTCCATGCTATTATATTATCTGTTTTGGATGTTTATGGGCTTTATTATACACTTTTATATTATTTTTGGGACTAACCTATTAACCTAGAGCCCAGTGCAAGTTTCTGTTTTTTCCTTGTTTTAGAGTATCGCAGAAAAGGAAAATCAAATGGGGTCCAATTGACCTGAAACTTCACGGAACTTATTTTTGGAACGGAAGCAATCCAGAAGACTTGGGGTGTACGTAAGGGAAGCAACGAGGAAGGCACGAGGCAGGGGGCGCTCCCACCCCCTGGGTGCGCCCTCCACCCTCGTGGGCCCCTCGTGGCTCCCCAGACGTACTTCTTCCTCCCATATATACCCGTATACCCTAAAAACTTCGAGGAGCACAATAGATCGGAAGTTCCGCCGCCAGAAGCCTCCGTAGCCAACAAAAACCAATCTAGACCCGTTCCGGCACCCTGCCGGAGGTGGAATCCCTCTCCGGTGGCCATCTTCATCATCCCGGTGCTCTCCATGAAGAGTAGGGAGTAGTTCTCCCTCGGGGCTGAGGGTATGTACCAGTAGCTATGTGTTTGATCTCTCTCTCTCTCTTGTTCTTGAGGTCATACGATCTTGATGTATTGCGAGCTTTGCTATTATAGTTGGATCTTATGATGTTTCTCCTTTCAGATTTCGGGTTCCGGCAGACCCTTGAGGTTCGAACACTGGGGTGCGCGCGGAGATCTCTCCCCTACCGATCTACGTCCAATCTCCTCGCGTGATTTGAGCTGAGAACAACGAACAACACAAGGGACACAAGATTTATACTGGTTCGGGCCACCGTTGTGGTGTAATACCCTACTCCAGTGTGTGGTGTGATGGATTGCCTCGGGGGCTAATGAGGAACAGTACAAAGGAAGAACAGCCTCGCGAGAGGTGTTCTTGGGCTGGTGCGATGAACTGCTAGGGTGAGTTCAGTCGCCTCTCTCTCTCTGCTAGGGTTCTACCAGATTTCCAGCTGCCCCCCTACTCTGTGGTGGCTAGCTCTATTTATAGAGGCCCTAGGCCTCTCCACAAATAATGAGTGGGAAGGGCGCCAACAATTGGCCATTTTGAAGGGGAACATATAGTACAAGTTATCCTGACGAAAGGTGGTCTTCGGCTGCCAAAAGTACTGGTGATGATGCCGTCTTGGGCTCCACGGTGACCTCCGTCCTGCCGCTCTGCTGGTCTTGGTCTCGTTGAACTGGAATGGTAACCTTTGCCCGATGCCTTGGCCTGTGCTTGCCCCCTTTGCACCAAAGGGGAAACAAGGACACTGCGCAGGCAGGCGCCCTCCTGACGCCCGCCTGGCCTCGATCATCATGGCTTGCGTCACAGGTTCCTCGCGAGGTACCCCTGCCTTGATCTCTCCGCCTCCTCGTGAGCCTGCCTGATGAGGTTGCCTCTAAGGAAGCTTCCTGTCGCCTGCCCCGCGAGGCTCGGCCCCTCGCGAGGGTCTTGAGCTTGAGCTGATGAAGATGGGCCGCGCTGGGCCCCCGCTTGAGCCACGCCGCAGGCCGCAGGCAGGCAAGTCTGGGGACCCCCATTCCCAGAACGCCGACATCTCCCCCCTCTACTCTCTTGTAATGGATTGAGTTTTCCCTTTGAAGTTATCTTATCGGATTGAATCTTTAAGGATTTGAGAACACTTGATGTATGTCTTACGTGGGATATCCGTGGTGACAATGGGGTATTCTATTGATCCACTTGATGTATGTTTTGGTGATCAACTTGCGGGTTCCATGACCTTGGGAATCTATGCATAGGGGTTGACACACGTTTTCGTCTTGACTCTCCAGTAGAAGCTTTGGGGCACTCTTGAGGTTCTATGTGTTGGTTGAATAGATGAATCTAAGATTGTGTGATGCATATCGTATAATCATACCCACGGATACTTGAGGTGACATTGGAGTATCTAGGTGACATTAGGGTTTTGGTTTATTTGTGTCTTAAGGTGTTATTCTAGTGCGAACTCTAGGGTTGTTTGTGACACTTATAGGAATAGCCCAACGGATTGATTGGAAAGAATAAATTTGAGGTGGTTTCGTACCCTACCATAATCTCTTCGTTTGTTCTCTGCTATTAGTGGCTTTGGAGTGACTCTTTGTTGCATGTTGAGGGATAGTTATGTGATCCAATTATGTTATTATTGTTGAGGGAACTTGCACTAGTGAAAGTATGAACCCTAGGACTTGTTTCAATGCATTGCAATACCGTTTGTGCTCACTTTTATCATTAGTTACCTTGCTGTTTTTATAATTTCAGATTACAAAAACCTATATCTACCTTCCATATACCACTTGTATCACCATCTCTTCGCCGAACTAGTGCACCTATACAATTTACCATTGAATTGGGTGTGTTGGGGACACAATAGACTCTTTGTTATTTGGTTGCAGGGTTGCTTGAGAGAGACCATCTTCATCCTATGCCTCCTATGGATTGATAAACCTTAGGTCATCCACTTGAGGGAAATTTGCTACTGTCCTACAAACCTCTGCACTTGGAGGCCCAAGAACGTCTACAAGGAGAAGGTTGTGTAGTAGACATCAGAGCGTTGCGGGCCCCAACAGCCTGCGGCCTTGATTGACGTGTGGCGATTGACCGGTCTTGAGCGTCTCCGCTTCCCCACGCTACCTCGGCAACCGCCCAACTTGACAAGTCCCTGGTGCATGTAGAAAAGCCATCATTACCTGTGATCATGGAGGCCGGCGGTTGGCCTCCTCCTGGCTATAAATGGGGAGGGGGCGGAGCCCCCGTCAACCATCTCTTCCTCCGCTCATCCTGCTTCTTCTTCCTTGTCGCGACACCCATGGCGCCAGTGAAGAGGTTCTCGGCCGCCGAGAAGGGGAAAGCTCGTCGGGAGGGGCCCTGCTCGCCACCACCTAAGAGGGGGCGCTGTCGCCCGCACAAGCATGCGGCAACCCCCATTGCGGTCCCTCGTGGGCGTGGGTGAACTCCCTCGGGGTCCGGCGCCGTCCTTGGCGGTCGCGACGGCGCTTATTCGTGCAGCGGGAGCTGCTTAGGTCGGGGCAGCCCCGTCAATGAGGGGAGGCGTACCATGGTCGCCAGGCCTCCCTGGCCGCGCTTCCACTCGGCGGAGGTGCTGTCGGAGTTTGTCGTGTGGTCGGAGAACCCGACTGGCACTTGGCTTCAGCTTCTGCGCTCCTATGCTGGAGAACTGCCGGCCCCAGGTCCCAGCGGCGTCTAGCTGCAGGCCGACGGCTGCTGCAGCAAGGCTTCATGGGTCGCGGTGGAGATCTCTGCTGCGGACAACGTGGCCCTGGCCCGCGGCTGGCAGACGTTCGCCCGTGCACATGGCCTAGGCGGGCGGTGCACCCTCTGAAGGAAATATGCCCTAGAGGCAATAATAAAGTTGTTACTTATATTTCCTTATATCATTATAAATGTTTATTATTCATGCTATAATTGTATTAACTGGAAACTTAGTACATGTGTGAATACATAGACAAACAGAATGTCACTAGTATGCCTCTACTTGACTAGCTCGTTGAATCAATGATGGTTATTTTTCCTAACCATAGACATGAGTTGTCATTTGATTAACGGGATCACATCATTAGAGAATGATGTGATTGAATTGACCCATCCATTAGCTTAGCACGATGATCGTTTAGTTTGTTGCTATTGCTTTCTCCATAACTTATACATGTTCCTATGACTATGAGATCACGCAACTCCCGAATACCGGAGGAACACTTTATGTGCTACCAAACGTCACAACGTAACTGGGTGATTATAAAGGTGCTCTACATGTGTCTCCGATGGTGTTTGTTGAGTTGGCATAGATCGAGATTAGGATTTGTCACTCCGATTGTCGGAGAGGTATCTCTGGGCCCTCTCGGTAATGCACATCAATATAAGCCTTGCAAGCAATGTGACTAATGAGTTAGTTGCGGGATGATGCATTATGGAATGAGTAAAGAGACTTGCCAGTAACGAGATTGAACTAGATATTGAGATACCGACGATCGAATCTCGGGCAAGTAACATACCGATGACAAAGGGAACAACGTATATTGTTATGCGGTTTGACCGATAAAGATCTTCGTAGAATATGTGGGAGCCAATATGAACATCCAGGTTCCGCTATTGGTTATTGACCAGAGACGCGTCTCGATCATGTCTACATAGTTCTCGAACCCGTAGGGTCCGCACGCTTAACGTTCGGTGACGATCGGTATTTGAGTTTATATGTTTTGATGTACCGAAGGTTGTTCGGAGTCCCGGATATGATCACGGACATGAGGAGGAGTCTCGAAATGGTCGAGACATAAATATCGATATATTGGATGACTATGTTTGGACATCATATTCCGGGTGAGTTCGGGCATTAACCGGAGTACCTGCACGGGTTACCGGAACTCCCCCGGGGAGTATATGCGCCCTAATGGGCTTTAGGGGAGAGAGGTAGGGGCTGCCGAGGGCAGGCTGCGCGCCCCCCAAGGCTTAGTCCGAATTGGACTAGGGGCGGCGCCCCTCCTTCCTTCTCTTCTCTCTTCCCTTTCCTTCTCTCCTACTCCTACTACATGGAAGGGGGAATCCTACTCCCGGTGGGAGTAGGACTCCCCAGGGCGTGCCATAGTAGAGGGCCGGCCCTCCCCCTCCTCCACTCCTTTATATACGGGGGAGGGGGCACCCCATAGACACACAAGTTGATCATTGATCGCTTAGCCATGTGCGGTGGCCCCCTCCACCATAATCCACCTCGGTCATATCGTAGCAGTGCTTAGGCGAAGCCCTATTTCGGTAGCATCATCATCATTTGTACTTGGAGTATTACTATTTTTATGTCAACAATAAACTTTTATCTTGAATCTTTCGGATCTGAATATTCATGCCACAATAGAGAAAATTACATTGAAGAATATGCTAGAAAGCATTCCACATCAAAAATTCTATTTTTATCATTTACCTACTCGAGGACGAGCAGGAATTAAGCTTGGGGATGCTTGATACGTCTCCAACGTATCTATAATTTTTTATTGTTCCATGCTATTATATATTCTGTTTTTGATGTTTAATGGGCTTTATTATACACTTTTATATTATTTTTGGGACTAACCTATTAACCCAAGGCCCAGTGCAAATTGTTATTTTTTCATATTTGTGTGTTTCACAGAAAAGGAATATCAAACGGAATCCAGACGGAATGAAACCTTCGGGAGAGTTATTTTTGGAACAAACATGATCCAGAGGACTTGGAGTGGACGTCAAGAAATCAACAAGGAGTCCACGAGGCAGGGGGCGCACCTACCCCCCTGGCGCGCCCTCCCCCCTCGTGGGACCCTCGTGGCTCAACCGACCTACTTATTCCTCCTATATATACTCATATACCCTGAAAACATCCAGGAGCACCACGAAACCCTATTTCCACCGCCACAACCTTCTGTACCCAAGAGATCCCATCTTGGGGCCTTTTCCGGAGCCCCGCCGGAGGGGGCATCGATCACGGAGAGCCTCTACATCAACTCCATGGCCCCTCCGATGATTGTGAGTAGTTTACTTCAGACCTTCGGGTCCATAGTTATTAGCTAGATGGCTTCTTCTCTCTCTTTGGATCTCAATACAAAGTTCTCCTCGCTCTTCTTGGAGATCTATTCGATGTAACTCTTTTTGCGATGTGTTTGTCGAGATTCGATGAATTGTGGGTTTATGATCAAGTCTATCTATGAAAAATATTTGATTGTTCTCTGAAATCTTTTATGTATGATTGGTTATCTTTGCAAGTCTCTTCGAATTATCAGTTTGGTTTGGCCTACTAGATTGATCTTTCTTGCAATGGGAGAAGTGCTTAGCTTTGGGTTCAATCTTGCGGTGCTCGATCCCAATGACAGAAAGGGAAACAACACGTATTGTATTGTTGCCATCGAGGATAAAAAGATGGGGTTTATATCATATTGCTTGAGTTTATCCCTCTACATCATGTCATCTTACCTAATGTGTTACTCTGTTCTTATGAACTTAATACTCTAGATGCATGCTGGATAGCGGTCGATGTGTGGAGTAATAGTAGTAGATGCAGGCAGGAGTCGGTCTACTTGTCACGGACGTGATGCCTATATACATGATCATGCCTAGATATTCTCATAATTATTCGCTTTTCTATCAATTGCTCGACAGTAATTTGTTCACCCACTGTAATACTTATGCTATCTTGAGAGAAGCCACTAGTGAAACCTATGGCCCCCGGGTCTATTCTCCATTATATTAATCTTCCGCCAACAAGCTATTTCTATTACCTTTTATTTTGCAATCTTTACTTTCAATCTATATCATAAAAATACCAAAAATATTATCTTATCATCTCTATCAGATCTCACTCTCGTAAGTGATCGTGAAGGGATTGACAACCCCTTTATCGCGTTGGTTGTGAGGTTCTTATTTTTTTGTGTAGGTACAAGGGACTTGCGTGTGGCCTCCTACTGGATTGATACCTTGGTTCTCAAATACTGAGGGAAATACTTAAGCTACTTTGCTGCATCACCCTTTCCTCTTCAAGGGAAAACCAACGCAGTGCTTAATAGGTAGCAAGTTTCATGGCAATATTGTTTTCCATCAACCTAACTAAATATTTACAATAGGACGAGCGGGCTAGGGGTTCCTCGGCGTCGATAGAACCCTAAATAGCAAGTATCATCGGTGCAAGATACATGAGGCTCTCGGCGTTGAACACTAGATCCACGTCCCACAAGTGACGCCAGCACCCGGCGTCCCGCAACAATAGTTCTGGTGGCCGATGATGGTCGAACACCTTGGCAAATTTGTCTGGCAACCTCTGCAATGAGGATTAAAGCCAAGTATTGAAATTTCAAACAACCAACCTAACTTGAGTTAGTTTGGGCATTTCAAGTTTCAACACTTAGCTTTCAATCGTCATCTCAGAGGCTGCCAGACAAATACCCGATGGTGTTCGACCGCCATCGACGCCGAGAACTGTTGTTGCGGGAAGCAGGACCCCTATATCACTTGTGGGACGTGGATGTAGTATTCGACACCGACAGCCACATGTATCTCGCACTGACGATACTTGCTATTTAGGGTACCATCGACACCGAGGAACCCCCTAACCCGCTCGTCCCCGGGTAAACTAAATTAGCATGCATTCAATAAGCAAAACTACATCATCTCGTGTGTCCGTACATCGTCGAATATTATCACTAATACATCTCGAATAGTATCATACATATAGCATTGCTAATACAGCTAGAACCATAGCGAACGACGGGTATCGGCGCGGGCGGTGGACACCCAAAGAGAAGGAACCATCACAGGATCATAGCTCCAGTGAGATCCTTGAAGAACCTGCCAGGTATTGTCGAACCTGCCCTCCAACGCAACCATGTAGGGACGGACGTGCTCGTCCTCCTCGCTGACACGGTGACGTACCACCTCCGTGGTGTCCAAAAGCCTCGACACCGTCACTGGCCCACGCGACCGCCACCAAACAAGGTTTGGGTCAACGATGGGCTGGCTCCTCACCAAGCTGCGCCCCCGGAAGATAGAACCTCCCAGTACCAGCCCGGCGGAGCCCAGTCTCGGATATGGCCCCTCTGATCAAGCAGGCCTCCTCCGCGGAGTCGACGATGAGGATGCGGGATAGCATCATCGACGTCGATGCGGGAATAAATGCTTGAACTAAAAAATAACAACAAATTTCACATGTTCAAAATAAGGCAGAAACTTAACCTAAACTAAACTAAACTAAACCTAAACTAAACTAACTTAACTAAATTAAACTAACTAAACTAAACCTAAACTAAACCAGAAACTTAACCTAAACTAAATTGAACTAAACCTAAAGTAAACTAACTAAACTAAACAAAACCTAAACTAAATTGTACTAAACCTAATTAAACTAAATCTAAAAAACAGAAGAAGAAGAAGAAGAAGAAGAAGAAGAAGAAGAAAAAGAAAAAGAAAAAGAAGAAAAGGTCTCACCTTGGAGCGGCCCGGGCGGCGAGCCGGCGCGAAGGGGCGGGCCGGCGCGGAGGGACGAGGCCGGCGTGGCCTGGCGGAGCGGACGGACGGTGAGGAGGCCCGGGCCGATGCAGACGGGGCAGGGCGGCAAGGCGGCGCGGACGGGACGGCGCGGATGGGACGGGGAGGCCGGGGCGGCCGGGCGCGGCGGGGCGGCGAGGCGGCCCGGGGCGACGCAGCGAGGCGGGGCGGCCGGGGCGGGGCAGGGCGGCGGCGCGGGGTAGGGATGAGGGAAGGGAGAGAGAGGGAGGTAGGGCGAGGGCGTTTTGTTAGATAGGGCACAGCTCTTTGTCGTCCGCTAGCAGACGACAAAGAGCCTAGCTAACGGACGTTAGTTTGGCCACTTTCTTTGTCGTCTGCTAGCGGACGGCAAATTTTCTTTTCCATCAGCTAGCGGATGGCAAAGAAAGTGGTCGTTAGCTGCCTCTCGCTAGCGGCCCACCCTGCCTCTTTGTCGTCAGCTAGCTGACAGGAAAGATGGGGCTGGCGGCAAACACTTTCTTTGCTGTCAGCTGCTTCTTTGCCATCAGTTTTCTTTAAGCTCATGGCAAAGACCCTCTTTGCCATCAGCTAGCTGACGGCAAAGAAATGGCTGACGGCAAAGTTCTTGATTCCAGTAGTGTACCAAAGATAATAGGACAATAGTCATCTTGTGGGGAACCAAGAACAATAAAATTAGTAGGGTATTTTATTTTCCCACACAAGACTTCAACATCTCTAACAATCCCAATTGGTGATATAGTGTCTCTATTAGCAAGTTTAATAGTAACATCTATGTCTTCTATCTCTGTTGGTGCTATGTCATTCATAATTTCTTGATATAAGGCGTAAGGAATAGCACTCACACTAGCACCTATGTCACATAAACCATGATAATACTGATCTCCTATTTTAACTGAGATGACGGGCATGCCAACAACAGGTCTATGTTTATCATTTTTATCAGGTTTGGAAATTCTAGCAGCTTCCTCACAGAAGTAAATAACATGCCCATACATATCTTCTTCCAAGAGATCTTTAACCATAGCAATACTAGATTCTATTTTAATTTGTTCATCAGGTTTAGGTGTTCTAATATAGTTTTTGTTAACCACAGTTGAAACTTTAGCATGTTCCTTTATATTAACAGGGAAAGGTGGTTTCTCAATATAAGCAGAAGAAACAACTGGATCAACATTATAAAGTATAGTTTCTTCTTTAACTGGTACCAGTTCTTTAGTTTCTTCTTTAATAGGTGGGTGATATTTAAACCACTTCTCTTTAGGGAGATCAACATGAGTAGCAAATGATTCACAAAAGGAGGCTACTATCTCAGAGTCAAGTCCATATTTAGTGCTAAACTTTTGAAAAGCATCGGTATTCATAAAAGATTTAATACAATCATACTTAAGCTTAATACCTGACTCTTTACCTTCATCGATTTCCCAATCTTCAGAGTTGCGTTTAATTCTTTCCGAAAGATCCCACTGGAATTCAATAGTCTTCTTCATAAAAGATCCAGCACAAGAAGTATCAAGCATGGTTTGATCATTACGACAAAGCCGATCATCAAAGTTCTGAATAATAATTTCTCTTGAGAGCTCAAGATTGGGGCATGAATATAACATTGACTTAAGCCTCCCCCAAGCTAGTGCGATACTTTCTCCTTCACGAGGCCAAAAATTATATATATATATATAATTCCAATCACGATGAACTAGATGCATAGGATAAAAATTTTGGTGGAACTCCAATTTCAGACGATTCCAATTCCAAGATCCAATATCATCCGCATAGCCTATACCATGCCAATGCTTTTCACTTCAAAGATAAAGGGAAAACCCTTTTCATAACTTCATCCCCGGGTAAACCTGCAAGCTTGAACAATCCACAAATTTGTTCTACATATATCAAGTGCATATCAGGATGTTCGGTTCCATCTCCCGCATAAGGATTAGCTAGCAGTTGTTCTATCATGCCCGAAGGAATTTCATATTCAATATTTTCAGTAGGTGCAATAGGTTGAGGGGTAGCTAATTGTGGTTCCGGTCAAGGTGAACATACCCCGAACAAACCCCTCAAAGGATTGTTTTCCATAGTAACAAATGACAATAAATTTCAGCACACTATATAAATGTTTCCTTACCAAATTCCACTTACCAAAGGCGCTTCACTCCCCGGCAACGGCGCCAGAAAATAGCCTTGATGACCCACAAGTATAGGGGATCAATTGTAGCTCTTTTCGATAAGTAAGAGTGTCGAACCCAATGAGGAGCAAAAGGAAATGACAAGTGGTTTTCAGCAAGGTAATGTCTGCAAATGCTGAAATTGTAAATAGCGGAGTAGTTTGATAGCAAGATAATTTGTACCGAGCAAGTAACGATAGTAGTAACAAAAGTGCAGCAAGGTAGCCCAATCCTTTTGAGGCAAAGGATAGGCCAAAGTGGTCTTTTATGATAAGCAAAGCGTTCTTGAGGGTACACAGGAATTTCATCTACTCTCTTTCATCATGTTGGTTCGATTTCTGTTCGCTACTGTGATAATTAGATATGTGGGTGGACCGGTGCTTAGGTGCTGTTCTTACTTGAACAAACCTCCTACATATGATTAACCCTCCCGCAAGCATCCGCAACTACGAGAAAAGTATTAAGAATAAATTCTAACCATAGCATTAAACTTTTGGATCCAATCGGTCCCCTACGAAATAGCACATAAACTGGGGTTTAAGCTTCTGTCACTCTCGCAACCCATCATCTAATTGCTACTCCAAATGCATTCCCTTAGGCCCAAATATGGTGAAGTGTCATGTAGTCGACGTTCACACGACACCACTAAGGGAATCACAACATACATACTATCAAGATATCGAACACATATCAAGTTCACATGATTACTCACAACATGTTTTCTCTCGTGACCTCAAGAACAAAAGTAACTACTCACAAATGATAATCATGCTCATGATCAGAGGAGTATTAAATAGCATATTGGACCTGAACATATAATCTTCCACCAAATAAACCATATAGTAATCAACTACAAGATGTAATCAACACTACTAATCACCCCACAAGTACCAATCTATAGTTCTGGTAACAAGATTGAACACAAGAGATGAACTAGGGTTTGAGATGAGATGATGTTTTTGAAGATGTTGATCGAGATTTCCCTCCTCAAGATAGGAGAGTTGTTGATGGTGATGATGAAGATGATTTCCCCCTCCAGAAGGGAGGTTCCCCCGGCGAAATCGCTCCGTCGGAGGGCAAAAGTGCTCCTGCCCAAGTTTCGCCTCGAGACGGCGGCGCTCTGTCCCGAAAGTCCTCCCTTTATTTTTTCTAGGTTAAAATGACCTACATACCAGAAGATGGGCACCGAAGGTGGGCCAGGGTGAGCACAACCCACCAGGGCGTGCTTGGTCTGCCTGGCGCGCCTAGGTGGGTTGTGCCCACTTGGTGGACCCCTCTGGTAGTTATTTGCTCCAATATTCCTCAAATATTTCATAAAAAATCTCCGTGAAGTTTCAGCTTGCTTGGAGTTGTGCAGAATAGGTAGCCTGGCGTAGCTTTTTCTGGTCCAGATTTCCAGCTGCCGGAATTCTTCCTCTTTGTGTATACCTTGCATATTATGAGAGAAAAAGCATTAGAATTACTCCAAAAAGCATTATTATGGATAAAAATGTCATAAATAACAGTATGAAAATATGATGCAAAATGGACGTATCAATGATCACGTGCGTGTACACAATGATTTACCCAGGTTCAGGCTCCCTATATGGGGGATTACACCATAATCCTGCTGCTAGGCTTTCTTCTTGCGTATAAGGATACAAAGTTATGAACTCTCGGCCATGCCTTATACAGTGCTCAGCATGGCTAGAAGCTACAACTGCAAAGCTAAAATAAAGCTACAAGTAATGGCTAAATGATGTCGAATGTCTCTATTGTCTATATTGCTACTTATTACATGTTTTAACCCCCGGTTTATTGTCTAGTGGGACACGTAGTCATACTCGCCTTCATGGCTCGCACCTTGACCTTCCTGGTGATCCGACTGACCACCTCCACCACCGACCGAGCCATGCTTCATGGAGCAGTTGGATCAAGTTTCCTTGTCTCGAGACCACGAGTTACTCGATCATGTTGGGACGATTCCACACCATGGGCCTACCACCGGGGATTCCCTCGTTAACCACCATCACAAACCAAACATCGTTTGATGAAGTTTGTCATGTTAATCGACATCCTAACCTTTTTCTTTTTAGTGCATTGCTTTTTCTTAAATCTTTGTTCAATGGTGTTGGTAAGTTGGCAAGCTTTACTCCCTCAAACCAGAATCATTCCTCCAAGACACTTGTCTCAATCAAGTATTTAATTAGATTTATCGTCAAACCCCAATTTTCCCTTATTAAAGATATTAATTTTTTCCCTTGCCTTTACAAAGAAACTTAGATATTATTATTTTTGCTTCTATAATCATGCAAATATTCTCAAAGACTATATGATTCATATAGAGCACACTTGTACAAAAATATTGCCATGCCTTTATGCAATATTTCTTTGTTTATTAGTATTCCTTTTATGGGCTATGTGGCTCATAAATCCCAAGATATATTTACCTTCATCCAAAAATCATGAAACTTTGTGGAGATGATCTACGTCCCCACATTATCATCTAGTAAAATTATTGGCCCCAACTGGATTATGAAAATATGATGTCACATTACAAAGTAACTATATTTCGGTTGCTCCGTTAAATCTCAAATAAATCATGAGACTTCTCATAGGCATATAATGCTTAGATCTTGATTACGTTTAATCTGGTTCAGATGTAGATAGTGACTTTTTCCTTATAGACGTAACTGAGAAAGCAGCTTCCCGACTACGTTGTTTTTTCTTCTTTTGAGAAAAGACACCCAACTGCCCCCCAAAAAAAGACACTCAAACGGTATTCCAGCTCCTTTGCTTTAGTAATGCACATCACCTCCAGCTTCTTATTACCGGATTCTAGAGTTAGGGCGTTTTGGTCATGGAGTTGTGCGGGAGCTATATCTCGCCTATTACGAGAGCCAGATGGGCCGGCCCAATGCAGGTCCTGGGGGAGCGGTTTTCAAGGAAGCCTCTATGATCTGTTTTCGCATGGCTTTTCTCTGAGTGTTTTCACTGGTGGTTTTCATTAGTTTTTTTTTGTGATTTTCGGTGCTCTGTGTTTCTTAACCCTATTTCAGTTTTTCCTTTTTTCCATTTTATTTTTCTTTGGCTTTCATATTTTTGTGTTGGTTTTCTGTGTTTCTTTACAGGTTTTTTCAGTATTCCGGCCTTTATTTTTCTTTATTTTTGTTGGGTTTTTTCAATATATGTTCCACATTTTTCATGTACATGAGTACCATTTTATATATACGCGGCAAACATTTTTCAAATACATGGTTAACTTTTTTCAAGTACATGTTTGCAACATGTTCTTTGAATAAACATTAAATAAAATTGAAATCATGTTGAACATTTTCTTGAATGGTATGATCTTTTTTATATTATGCTTACCATTTTTATTATCGTGTTAATTTTTTTAATATTTCGGGAACATATTTCAAAACGTGTGATTTTCTAAATGCTCCAAACATGTTTTTTAATGGTACAAAATGTATTTTCGAAATGATACCAACATTTTTTAACATTTTAATAAAAAAACAAATCCATGAACATTTGTATCGGAACGCCTGAACATTTCGTAGATGAGACATACATTTATTGAAAGGTACAAAAGATTTTAACATGTGCAAACACTGTTTTACATTACATAAAAAATGTGTTAAACATTTTTCAAAATGCGTGATTTTTTTTGAATGGTAAGAAACATTTTTATATATTATGCAAACATATTTTGTACATAGTGTAATTTTTTAAAAAAATATCAATAACAGTTTTTTTACACACATGAAGATTTTTTAAATGTCGCAAAAAAAAAATTCGAATGGTAACATTTTTAAAAATGTGCAAACATTCCTTATACATTGTGTAAACATTTTGTAATAAAATCATCAACAGTTTTTTGACATCCTGAACATTTTGCAAATGTCACAACATTTTCTTCGAAAGTTATCATCATTTTTTTAAAGTTACGCGGGCAATATTTTTGTGCTACATGAACATATTTTTAAGTGTGGGATGAACGTTTTAAAAAATCAAAGTAAAGCAATTTTTTATATATCTATTTGTATACGATACAAACAAAGTAGAAAGAAAAGATTGTTTAGGCACAGAAAAAAATGATTGAAATGAAAGAAACAAACGAGCGAAGAAGCTAACGAAAGAGTGTACCTTTGGGAGCACCCGCAAGGGTCATCTGGGTGGGCTGAGAGCGCACCACTTGGGTGGTCTTAGCCGCCATCACGTGTATTCAGCTTTGTAGGCGGTTTTTTGGTGGGTTTTGGCTATTCGGTTTGCCCCCGGTCTTTCTTAAGTTTTGGAGAAAAAGTTTGAACAAAAAATGTTGCGCAAAAAATTATTTTTTTATTTCACGAGATGCATGGATTTGCTTCCACAAGAGACACGGATTTGCCTATCAAAAACTAAAAAAAACACATTTTTCCCCTTCCGTGAGAGGCAAGGATTTGCTTCCGCGAGAGACATAGTTTTGCCTCTCGGAAATAGAAAAAAATGTGTTTTAGTTTTTTTCTTTCATGAGAGGCATTGTCGTGTCTTTCGAAAAAAATGCATTTTTTCCTTCCGTGAGAGACACAACCGTACCTTTAGGAAACGGAAAAAACGTGTTTTCTTTCTTTTTCCGCCAGATGCACGGATTTGCTTCCACAAGAGGCAGAGTCATGCCTCTAGAAAACTGACGCAAGAGGCACGGATTTGCTTTTGCGAGACGTGCATCTCGGAAACAAAAAAACGCATTTTCCCCCTTTTCGCGAGAGGCACGGATTTGCCTCCATGAGTCATGCCTCTCAAAAACAAAAAAAATATTTTTTATTTTTTTTATTTCGCGAGAGGCATAGTCGTGCCTTTCAGAACAAAAAAATGCTTTTTCTTTTTGTTTCCTTCCGCGAGGGACACGGATTTGCTTCCACGAGAGGCATGGTCGTTCTCTAGGAAATGGAAAAAAGTGTTTTATTTTTTTTCTTTTCGTGAACTACACGGACTTGCTTTGGCGATGGACAGAGTCATGCCTCTGGGAAACTGAAGAAAAAAACCGTTCCACGAAAGGCACAGTCGTGCCTCTCAAAAATGAAAAAAACACATTTTTCTTTTTTTTCCTTTAGTGCGAGGCACAGATTTGTTTCCAATCGTGCCTCTCGAGAATGGAAAAGCAACGCTTTTTCCTTCCGCGAGTGGCACGGATTTGCTTCTGCGAGACGTGCCTCTCATAAACGAAAAAACGCATTTTTTCTTTGGTGAGAGGCACGGATTTGCTTCCGCGGAAGGCACCTCGAAAACGAGAAAAAAAGTGCTTCGGTTCGTTTTTGTCCTGTTTTTTAAATAAAATTCATTAAAACTTGTTAACGTGGGATCTAATTTTGAATATCTCGACACGATGAATTCATTGTTGAAAACGGCTCGAGATTTGAACGCACGGTTTAAGAGATAAAATGTTTTGAATAAACGAATCTTCGAGAAAAAGAAAACTCTAGATTGAGACGAGTGGCATCGTAACCTGACAAGATAAAAGTGATATTTGCAAAAAAAAATCGTAATCAGTGATTATGAAGAAACTAACGTTCATAGCAACTAACATGCCGGCTCAGTAGTTCGTCGCGTAGAGGTGAGAGGACGCTCACGGTCGCTGCGGGCGAGCTATAGACGCACCCGCGTGGATGGCTGAGCCAGGAGCTGGACCATTCCCGAAGTGGCCCAAGAGTCCTCACCAGCAGCGGCAGCCTGCTTATACTTCACCAATTGGGCTACTTTTCTTTTTTGCTTTGCAGTGTTGGGCCAGTTAGCCATTCATTACCCCCAAGATGTTGGGCCTTCCTCTGCATCTTTTTCCCAAGAAAAAAAAAGGTATCGTCTGCACTGCCCGGCCGGCCCCACGTCTGAGCCTGAAATGTGCTGCCACAGTATTCTCCGATCCTCCGCGTGCAGTGCAGGTAAAGTAAAACTGGCGCGCGCACTTGCTCACTGAAAAAGCCAGCTGCTAGGTCACTCCCATTCCTTTTCCTGGGTGAGAGATGACGATCATCTCTGTCTCGGAGGAAGATGAGGACAATTCCATGGATTTCCCCTATCCATTTTCCACGGCCTCCATGCTCCATTGGTTGCACTCACCGCTCGATCTGATCTGAGATCAACGCCAAGGACTGCGACAACGACACAAAGCAAAAGCAAGCCATCTCCGTTCTCCATCAGAGAAATCAAATACTTCGTTCTCCGTTGATCCACCAGACCACAATAAGATGACAGAACGGTTGAGAGTCGATCAACTCGGCC